>NC_084987.1:25562726-25630863 GCF_963691925.1 Scomber scombrus
CATTTGACTGTTTTTTTTCTTACATTGTTTTTTTGTTTTTTAACAGTGTAAGCTTACCTACCACATTAGAAATGATATCTTCCTTCCCGCTTTTCATTGGATAATTGGCAGAGTCAAAAAGAGAGAATTTTCTTCTTTGCTTACATTTGAAAATTATACAACCCGAGTCTGTCCCAAGCCTGAAGATTTAGACCAGGGGTGTCAAACATACGGTTTGTGGGCCAGAGCAAGCCCACCAAGGGGTCCGATCCAACCTACTGGATAACTTTGCAAATGTTAAAATTCCAGTTTTTCAATAAAATGCACTGCTTTTCTCACTTATTTTCACTCGCCATTCACAATAAAAGGACGTCCAACTTGACATAACTGACTTGCAACATGATTCAGACGTGAAGGACAAGTTCATCTAGGTGGGCTTGGACACAATTTTATCAGTATCTCTTACTGGGGTAACCCTAGATGGTTTATTGCAATAAAGTTATAATATGTAATATATATTGTATACTATTAATAGGTTATTATGCCATGGTTTTACTGGTCCGGCCCACTTGAGATCTAATTAGGCTATATCTGGCCCCTGAACTAAAATGAGTTTGACACCCCTGCTTTAGACAAACACAGGGTTGTGTCAGGATGCTGAACTCTCAAGTCTGCACTGTCAGCAGTTAAAATGTTAGTTGAAGAACAAAAATCATTTAAAGTGTAATTTTGCATCAACCCAATGCAGATGGAAGTTTTTTAAAAACCTGATTTGTCAGATACATTCAAACAATTTCTGACTTTCTTTCTTTGTTATCTTGTGTAGTCTGCGATGCTCAGCAACAACAGCACAACACACACACACACATTTAAAACCACACACACCAGACTCTCTGCTGTGAGACGGCGCGGCTCCCACACACACACTCCACCCAGCTGCCACCACACGTCAGTCAAAGTCTGCCATGACCAATCAGAGAGGCCTGTCACTCCCCCATTTGTTCTGGACACCCTTTGGTCATTTCAGACAAGCAGAACTGACAGCCATTCAGACGACTCTGTGTGTGTGTGTGTGTGTGTGTGTGTGTGTGTGTGTGTGTGTGTGTGTGTGTGTGTGTGTGTGTGTGTGTGTGTGTGTGTGTGTGTGTGTGTGTGTGTGTGTGTGTGTGTTTGTGTGACAGAATGGTCTGCATGATCAAAGCTGACCAAGGCACCACGGTTGTCTCAACAACACATAGCAACGTCATGGTAACAACATTGCAATGATGAATTTGACCAATTTTCCATTAACCACTCCCTCTCTTTTAAAACACACACGCGCGCATGCACACACACTAATACTTTTTAGATTTTGAAAAGGGAAAGTTTTTTGGGTTTTGAGGAAGAGATTAAAACTATCAAGTGGACACATTTGTTAAATAACAGAAATGTACACAAGCAGTAACCACCACATGAGCTAACATGACCGTAAGAGTGATTAGTTAGTTTACACTACTGCTGCTTTTGCATCCATGTCTTGGTTTGATTGTTAACTGCTGTTCAGTATGTAGTCATGCACTTTAAATTGGTACTCAAGTCCATAAAAGCATCAAGGGGTAAGAGAGATGCTCTGACTTTTAGTACCTATCATCAAGTTCACTGGATCCTACACGTCCCACAATGCAACCAATAACCCTAATGACTTCATCTGGATTATCATCTCATATAAAGTACAGAGGAGACTACACAGCTGTAAATTAGTGAGTAGTACACTTTATGACTAGTAAACTGACCTGTATTAGAACTCTAAGTTTGATTGTCAAGCACACTGATCAACAGACATATATAGCAAATGAGCCAGAGTGAGACTGGAAGGATAATTCTCATCTGTTTACCCTCACATACTGTTTATATTCTAACTCATAATTAGTCTCTACACCAATTTACATTCATAAATGCCCCATCAGTCATAAATAAATGTTTGATTAATCCTTTTTGTGAAATAAATACATTTACTACCACTGTTTTATGGTCCAGGAGAACATTTTATAGAATATGATGAATACATTAACATGTTTGAACGCTGAATTTTATTTTTTGGGAAATTTGCATAGATAAAAATGCGTATCGGCTGCACAAAAAAAAAATTATGCATTTTATTTCAATTTTTGTATACTGTGGTTCACATTAGGAAAATTCCAGCTAAAATAAATGTGTATAGTGTTTTTACAGCTCTCAAATGTAAAACTGAGTCAAATTTGACACTGAAAAGTATGTGAGGGTTAACCCTGGTCAACGGAAAGTTTCCTACAATAGAATAAAACAGCATATGCTGTGAGAATAATACCATGCTCACATGTGCAAGATAGCAATAAATAATTCCACAGTATTACACATGGCAGTTACCTATATTCATATAGCGCCTTTCAGATACAAAGGCAATAGTTGGCCCATGTTTTATTATATGTGTTTTTGTGTGTGTAGTAAACAGTTATAGGGACCATCAGAGAACAGTTACCATTATCTCAAATGAATTGTCTGTGAACAGGCTTTTTGCACCACCTGGTGGTCAAAATAGGACATTGTATAAGAAAAAGTTGCTTCAATATTTTTTCTTCATGTAAAATTATTCAATACAGTGTAGCATTATTGATCCACTAGAATAAAAAATCAGCTGTATTAATGAATATGTGCATCAGGCTACATGCAGTACAGATTAAGTTACTGTTAATGAACCAAAAAATGAATTTAATTTGTGTAGTGTTTTGGTTTTATTTAGCTTTATTGAGGAGGAACTAACAAAACAAAAGAATTATCAGAAAAACTCAAGCGGAGCTACGGGGTTTTAATTTTGTATGGCATTACTAAGACATTTAAAAAGTCATACAGTTTTTCTGTATGGTTAATCTGAAGCACAACCCTGCTTTCTGGCTTTATCACACGCCCTCCCCACAGTCCCTCCCCTCTATTTTCACTAACTTGTCTCTATATGTTTACTTTCACACTGGGATAAATGGTTTTTCTGCTGCTAATTGCAGCTGCGTATTTTTCTGTTGGCTGGTTTTGTGTTTCTCCAATCAGAGCTCTGAGATCCTTCATGGAACCCGTTTGTTTTTTCAAGCACAGGGGCATCATTTATAATGTGTGTGTGTATGTATCCTATACTAAATCTGCATTTTTGCTGTCTCATGGGTCTAAAAGGTTCCACCTAGTATAGCAGATCCTAAAGAATCACGTCTTTTTTCTAGACCTCATACATACGTTTTGAGGTTAGAACTACACTTAAATCTAACATGAGGTAGAGGTTCAGGTTTAAGGGATAAAATAAAGTTTCAATTATCAAACCCTGATTTTACCCCAAACTTTCTCATAAGTACTTTGAAATACAAACAGGAAAAAAAAACCCTCCAAAAAAACCAACATTATCCTGGATCTTGTTAGACATTATTTGACATCGATATTTTGGCACAAAGTAGTTATGTAAGTTTAAGACTTAAAACAAATTATTCTGCTCTCACTGTGTTAGATATACCCATGAAAAGGGATTGTTAAAACCGATAACGATACCAAACTGTTGTTTTGCTGGACTGGGACATAAGTTTACAGTGTTATGTACAGTAGGCAGGTTGTCAGTATGTAGGTATAAGTTGTCAGAGTAGTTTTATGAAGTCAAGGAGCAATATATGTGTGTGCACAGGGTAAGGTGGGATGGCTTTTTAATATTGAGTGATTAATCTTGTGGAACATAGACGATCTTTGGCCAGATGGTGGCATAAGAGGCCCCTCGCTTTGCTCCAGCCAAGACTTGGGTTATATTTATTTAGTGTCTATTTATTTGAAAAGGAGGCGTGCAGCCCAGTGCTATAAAGGCCATGTGTTGTGTTTCTCTTTTTCGTTGCTGAATGAAGAATGATGGGAGTTCGGCGATGAGGCCCAATTTTTGGCCCGCTTGGGCACATGACAGGGCTGGGTCCTCGTTACAGATCATGCATTTAACTCTTTGCGGAGCAGCATGGCTGTTAAGATGAATAAACTGAGTAGAATCTGGTTTAAGTTCTTTAGATTTACCACACAAATCTGACCTGAAACAGAAAGTGAGTGTCAAACCTTTCCATTGATGGACAACTGTGAAAGCATCATACAGTAGGATCTAGAGACTTCTACAACTATGGGGGTCTTTGGACATGTTTGGAGTTTTCTGATTCTGTCATTTGGACAGGTGTCTGTAGGTTGTCAAGGGTTTTTATGAAGTTCTCTAGGTCTGTCAAAAGTTTTGTTAGCATCTGTATATGAACTTCCAAAAAGGTCTTTGAGAAGCAGTTTTGGAAATATCTAGAGGTTTACAATTTTCTGAAGGTTTTCAGAGATTTACAGATGTTTGAAAAAGTTTCTGGAGGTCTTTCTGGAAGGTGTATTAAAGGAATAGTTTGACATTATGGTACATATGCTTATTCGCTTTCTTCTTCTTCTTCAAGAGTGAGATAGGATCAATACCACTGTCATGTGTACAGTATGGAACTGGATCCAGCAGCTGGTTAGACTGTCTTAGCATAAAGTTGGGCAAAAGACAAATTTAAACAAGTTGCTAGGCAACTGGTGAAGACTTCAGGAATTGACTCCTAGATATAGCCTTTCACATTTAACCCTATAAACAAATCATCATTTTTACAGGTTAGTCTTTGTATGGCTTAAATATTGAGCTACAACGTATTGAGTAGTATTTTGTTACTTTTGGACAGAGCCAGGTTATCAGTTTCGCCCTGTTTCCAGTCTTTATGCTAAGCTAAGTTAACCATCTGCTGTATTTACAATACAGACATGATTTAACTCTTTGTAAGAAAATGAATGAGCACAATGGCCAAAATGGCTAACTATTCCTTTAATGCAGTCTTTCTTGGGGTCTCTGGGAGTTTCTGGAGGTCACGGCTGCCGGCTGTTGTTGGCAGTGACTCTTCTGCCGTCACTTGTCTGCTTATGATGTCGGTGGCTTGGTTTTTTGAAGGTGCTAATTAATTTTTACAGCCAGGCTTCCAGCTGGAGCCTGCTGTAGAAAAATAACATAATTACATTTCCATCACATTAAAGGTGACGGTTTGCAGACAGAACATTTGGCCTAATGGAAAGCTGAAACGTCACCTAGGCACTGTAATATTACACCGTTGCTTTAAGAATAAAGCTTAAGTCATGCTACAAGACATTACAATATCACGGCAACAGAGACAGAACAATCACTCATGAGATTTCCCAAAGCATTTAATTAGCCTTGACATCCGACAGGCTTGGTAGAATAATGTTGTCTAATGTTACACTGACTCATAGGCCCTTAAGCCAGAACATTGAGTCAGACAGAGGGGCCAAATGGAAAATGGAGTTATCTCAGGGTGAGGACAAACTATAGCTTAACATGCTTTAAATTTTTATATTCTTTATATCCTTTCTCTAACCTCCAATACAGGGTTTAAAGTCACATAAACCAGGCTAAGATTGATAGATATATCTAGATAGATACTGATTGACTGATTGAAAAGTTCTTAAGCTACGTTTCATATGCCAGCTTTTCCCAAAGCTATCTGCCCAGATACAATAGAAAAAACATAGTCACAATCACCCACAAGGTGTTGGATGGAGCTTGCATAGGTAAACATTGAATCAATCTTACAGTGAATATGAGTGTCACCTGAAATTAGCCTTGTCTAAGTGTAGCAATATCTGCTTTATAGCCAGCTCTGCCTTCCACCAGTTCATTGTGAAGGACTAAACCTTTATCTTTAGGGACTTGTTGGACTATAGGATAGACTGTGCATGACATCTTGATAGTTGTAGTGCTCAGACACACCGATGATTCTATGCACCATTGCTACTAGCTTAGTTGCTACAGTAGTTTCTTCTGACCTTGTAATCTGTGATTTAAGAAGTGTTTCCAATGTCTCTCTTGGTGTCTTTTTTTTTTCTCATTGTCTACACGTCCTATGAAAAGACAAAAACAAACAATTACCTGATCCTACTGAGTACTGTCTGCTTAGAAAACTTAATATAACTTATTTCTCTGTGCCGCAGAGTTCCCTTGCTGTCCAAAAACTGTTAACCATGCTAGCAGCTCTGTGAAGCTGTACTAATGCTGCATTCCATTTACGTTGGAAGTTGGAAGTCGGAGCTGGGAATGATGTCACACCCGAGTTTGTATTGTTCCAGTTTAGAAGTCAGAAAACCAGTTCTAGCCAGGTTACCTATTGATAACAATACCAGTTAATAAAAACTTATTTTGCTGTATTTTTTTGCATATTAACAGCATAAAAAACATCCACAGATAGAAGTTGGACTGTGCTGTGTACACAAGTGATTTAATGAGACACAATAAGGCAGAACTGCTAATAAACAGGATATTACTACAACTTTCACACTGTTAATGCACAGGACTACCATCTTGGATTTTGAGGTCAGGGCTGGCGAGGTTCGTCCGACTTTCTGAGTCGGAAATCTGACTTCAGGGCCGTTCCAGTTGAAATTTCCAAGTGGGAACTCGTAAATTCTGACTTCCGAATACAACTGGAACGCATAATAATGCATAGCAGTTGCTTTGCATTGCTTTCAGTTAACACCAGCACGCTAACATGCTCACAATGACAAATTTATGTTGCTGTTTATGTTTGCCATGTCTACCATTTTAGTTAAGCGTGTTTGCATGCTAAACTAAGATATCCGCTCACATACCACACTAAAAGTATTGTTTTTGGTCTTTTAATGGGATTGGTCGACAATAAGAAAAAGGCTAGATTATTACCAGCCTTTAGGAGATTGATCTCATGTGTAGAGTGTTTATCATGCTGCTATAATCAAAAACTAACCCTATACCCTACTGTACGTATCCACTAATACTGAAATATGGGGTACACAGCAAGCAAAACTCGACGATGTAGAACAAAATGGCTGTAATGTTAGACGGCTTTCAGGGAATCAAAGAGGTATTAGATGAATGTTTTATTTAAATATAGTTTGATGGTTTGCAGACTTGAGTCTATGGGGATGTTTTCGCTGCTTTTTTTCTTGGATATTTTCCATCATTTTTCACTCAAAATCAAACCAACAGCAACCAGCCAGTAAACACCACTATAATTCAATCACTTTATTTATGCTCCAGAAGAATAATGAGGCTTTTTGTTTAAGCGCTTGATGATTGGCAACTCTACGTTACACACGCCCACCATACACACCCACACACATACACATACACACACATACACTGCTTTGCTCTGTCTAACTCTCTCTCTCTCTCTCTCTCTCTCTCTCTCTCTCTCTCTCTCTCTCTCTCTCTCTCTCTCTCTCTCTCTCTCTCTCTCTCTCTCTCTCTCTCTCTCTCTCTCTCTCTCTCTCTCTCCCCATGTTAGTGCTGGGTCTCTTTCTCATTTTTTGTCCCTCCCACTCTCTCTCTCACACACACAGACACTATGTCTCTCTCTCTCCCTCTCTCTCCCTCTCTCACCCAACCCACATTCAGTGACATCAGAGCTTAATTACCCAATCACCAGGAGGCCAATCAGTCACTGTCAAAACCCTGGCCAGTCAGCTGCCACATGCTAATTTCCTCCAGCCAATGGAAGTGAGTGTGGCGTTGTTAGTGCAGTATATAATCCAGGCAGGCAGTGAACAAGGAACATTATCACATCAGAGCAGGAAAAAAATATCAGTTTTGCTGTTTAGTTATGGTGTCTGGGAAAATCAGCCCAAGTAGGGTAATGACCTACTATCATACTTTTTATCAAATTGTTTCCCACTCTTTGGCACGGTAAAGACTCCTCACCGAAAGAACTTAACCACATGACCCCCGCCAACACACACACACACACACACACACACACACACACACACACACACACACACACACACACACACACACAGACACTGCAGCAACAAATGCCAAATCAAATAGTCTGAGTTCACCGTCTTTTCTTACTTTATGTGTGTGTGTGTGTGTGTGTGTGTGTGTGTGTGTGTGTGTGTGTGTGTGTGTGTGTGTGTGTGTGTGTGTGTGTGTGTGTGTGTGTGTGTGTGTGTGTGTGTGTGTTTACATATACCTGGTCTGATGAAAGCCAGACCATCTGAGACAAATGAGGAGGATGATGATGATGATCTATTTCTTTCTGTTGAGTCAGCACCAAGTCAAAAGCCAATCACTACACTGCAGCCTGTCCACCCCTGATCATTTTCTCTCTGAGTGTATATTTTCCATCTTTCTGAATTCTTGCAGGACTCTGTCTCTCATCTCGGTGTTGGCTGTTATAAAACCTGCTCTACTGAGCAAGAAATATTTACATTTCTTTTACACTTTTTTCTGGGAATTTGGAAATCTTTTTAGACTCTGTGCCTTCAAATTTCAATATATTTTTAGGCCAGGATAAATTAAGAAATACAGTGCCATATAATTAGCGGGATGGAGATCACCTGCATGCTGTCAAGGATTGATTGCAGTATAAATATGTATCTGTGAGTCAGTATCGTGGTAAAAACTCCACAATGAAGACAAAGGAACACTTCAGGCAACGTAGTGAAAAGTTGATTGAAAAGTTGATTGAAAAGAACAAGCCAGGGGAACATGTTCAGGTCAGTGAACATCCCATGAAGTCCAGTTCACATCAATCAGTAAGAAATGGAAAGATGCTGTGAACCTGCCATCCCCAAAGGGATTTTGAAGCAATCATTTAAAAAAGAAAAAATAATTTCTTGTGAAAGTCATTAAAGATCATCTCATTAACTTGTGCTCATTTAACAATAGTGTAATGATGGGCTGAATTACTTTGTAAAAATGTATTTACTTTTTTACAATGATTTCTTTGTTTCCTGTGGAATAAATAACAACAAAACATTATAACATCATCATTTAAAAGAGGGAAAAAAGCAGTATCTGTATCGGTTATCAGCCAAATTCTTATTTTAAAAATCAGTATCGGGCCAGAATCGGTGCATCCTTATAAAGAGTATAAAAGATAGACAATAAATAAAGAAAGAAACATTCCACACCGATCACATTGTGCGTTCAGGCTGTAACACCGATAGTTCCACAATCTAGACGAGAAGCTGGCAGAACTCAGCTCAGGATTGGTTAAAGTTAGCAAATTTAACACAATCTGCATATACATCTATATATAAGATTTCACATTACAGCAGGTAGTAGGTACAATATTAAACATTTGGCTTGAGCAGCAGCCTCATACTGTCATCATAAGCCACTGTGAGTCGCTGCATGCTGCTTTTTCTGTGGTAACGCCACAGGTGGGCAGTAGTGGGGTACAGAAAGCTTTACAAAGTGGAGTCTTCACAGTCACTGAACACATACTAAATTTACAAGCCAAAATGTTGGCTTGTGCATATAACTGTCTGTAAATGTCCTTATCATCTGATGGATCATTGGTTATGGAGTGGCCTAAATATCGAGTCTCTTTACACACCTTAAAAGCAGTGCCGTACAGGGAAAGAAAAGGGGAAATACCAATTTTCTGTCTTCTCTGCTTCTCATTATCATACCCAGAATGAGTTATGGTGGTGGTGGTAGCAGGTCTGCAGCAGGTCTTGGAATGCTTGTGAGGGTTGGAAGATGAAACGAAGTCAACAAAAGAGAGAAATCCTGGAAGAAAAACTGATGCAGTCTGCAAGAAACCTGCTAGTAGTAGAAGATTAATTTTCCAAGCATGAAGCCAAAGTGACACGGTTCAAAACCACAATGTAAGTGTGATAGAGTGTCTGAATCAGAGTCTACATTTTAATAGTCCTTTTTCAAAGAAAACATTTTGATTTGTTACAGAACTGCTAACATTAACAATGGCTCTGTTCCACTAAATAAAACATATTGTCATGTGATTTAATGATAATGTTATATTGCAGTATATGATCTTTTAATGGCTGAACCCTTTAATCAGTCATTTTAACAGTTCATCTGGCTGGATGATTATAAAAACTGTACATGTGTTTTTGTGTGGGTATTTTTTTGTTTGTTTTATCATGTTTGTAGGTTTATGTACATGACACAATAAATAACCTAACATGACATATGGTTGAAGAAATAAAATAGGATGTATAAATAGAAAAGATGATTATGATGGCTGCTCTTCTCATGCTCTCTTATTATTTGCAATTCCAGCTATCGACCACTAGAGGGAGACATCTATCTTTTTATCTGAATGAAAATCTAACATCACTGGTTTAAAATCACATCATCTCACAGCAAACATCCATCCAAATACACTATTTCGAATTAAACAACCTGTTAACCTGTTGATATGGTTCTATTTAATGTTTTGTATATAATATGATGCAATGTTATATCATATTTCAAAACAGCATGTTCTCCTCCTCGAGCAGGTTCAATAACTGCTACATCATTACCATCAGCTGCCCACTTTTCTTTGCTCACTACCATTATTATATCAATAGGTACATATGGTCTTATCTGCCTGATTGTCAAAACTTGTCGCCCAACGTGGGGCTCGAACCCACGACCCTGAGATTAAGAGTCTCATGCTCTACCGACTGAGCTAGCCGGGCGGCTGCAATGCCATCTTGTGGTGATTATGTTTCACTGTCAAAACGTGTGACATGAAATGAAATGTTAAAAAATTAGGAGAAAAATCCTGACTGAGGTTATCATAATTCATGCATGAAAGGGTTCAATTACATTATTTATGTTTTCCGCAGCGGCGTTAAATAGTCGAACCTTAATACAAACTGGGACATTAAATTATAAAATTCCAGCTGAACACACTGACTGATGCTCTCAGTCCTCGGGATCAATAAACCGATCACAGCTCAGCTATTCTTGAGACATTTTAAAAACGATGTTTAGATTAACGTCATAAAAATTACAATCAACGTGTTTGTGCTGCATTTCTTTCTATACTTGCTTTCAGTATAGGATCAAGTTAAAGTGATGGTATTCTCGCCGCATGTTTGTGACAGTAGAATATAAATGTATCTTTCTAAAGATATATGATGACATGAGTACCAGATTTATACAAATGCATTTAAAGAGAGAGAGGTGTGCGTGTGTGTGTGATTGTGTGTGTGTGTGTGTGTGTGTGTGTGTATGTGTGTGTATGTGTGTGTGTGTGTGTGTGTGAGAGGCTTACTGTCTGTAGTCTTTATATCTGCAAGGATTATTGAGCGCAGTACCAGTATTACTTATTGCTGTTACTAGATAGCCGCAGCTATATTAGGTATAAAGACTGATACATAGCCTACTACTGTATGTGAAATTACAATATCATATTACATATATGTGTACATATAGATAGGTCTAGAGATGATGTTTGATGTCGGATGTCTATTATGTGTAAATTCTTGCAATGATCCTACTCACTGAGCTTGTATTATTGTCAAAAGGTATGCGCCCAACGTGGGGCTCGAACCCACGACCCTGAGATTAAGAGTCTCATGCTCTACCGACTGAGCTAGCCGGGCTACGTCACAAAGCAGATCATGAGGCACTTTAACGGTTGGGGGCGCTGTGGTAGCAGCTGTCTTCTTCTAGTTTTGCTATGACATAAACGGCATCCTCAGACTAAAAGAAACACAGGAAGCAATTCATATGATTTATAAGATTAATGTACTTTCTCTTTTTCCTTAATTTTCTACTTATCTTTCCTTTTATTAAGACATACTTTTTTCTCTTTAGATAAAATATTGTTTTGAGTTTCTACAGTTTCCTTTATTCATTTTTTCCCTTTTTTTTTTGTAAATTCATATTCATCCTAATTTTAAGGCAACAGTTTCCCATATCGGGTCAAACTGTCTGTAGACACATGAAACGATATATGTGGTAAAAACCTGGAGCAAGACAGAAAAAAGTAATTAGTATTATTGTCATTATTATTTTACCCTTGAACAAAGAAATCACCAGAAATCCATTTCAATACAATGAACACTGAATTCACCAGAGACTAATTCCTTAAAGAAAATATTATTTAGGCCTTATATTTTAACACAGTGATTAAATAACTTTTTGTCAAATAACCCTGATTAGTCAGATAATTTATTAAAAAATATATTTTAATAAAAATACTATTAAATGTCATAGGCCTATAATAACAATTGTAGTAATGTCTATTAGAATGATTTGAAGATAGGCTATTTATGATAAATAAATGAATCCTCTGTTCTGTCCTTTACTAACATGCAGTCTAGTTGCACCTTTATCTCAAACATTCAAATAATCTTCTTTTTTTAATCTGATTTTATGTATTTGGATTGCTTTTGGATCAGTTGTGGGAGGATGAGACAACCAACCAATCACATTACCGAGAAATAAAACCAGAACGAACCATTGGCTAAGGGAGTGCTACCACGTGTCTCCTGACGTCGCCTGGTTTTCTACCAATTACATCTCTGACCACGCCCATTGGCTCTGATCCTCTTTCAGCAGCATATGAATATTCATCGAGGTCGTACATGTTGGATTCTGATTGGACAAAAGATGCACGGGGGCAAATGCATTACTTTTGACACAATTACTCTGATTTTCACCTTTTTAGTGGGAAAAACAAAAACTAATATTAATAAAGAAGAGGAATATTTGAACCGGACAGTTTTATTATCAGTCTCACAAATGGCGCTCAGACAAAACGTTAGCTTCAACATCCAAATGTAAACAAAATAATCAAGTTTGTCTTTGGCTTCTTTCTGTTTTTTCAGCTAAGAAAATATTTTATATCTATTAACATCTTTAATTTTCATTATAACCAATAAAATAGACTTTATTATAACTTCAGCCTCAAAATCAAGTATCCCTTTCATTGTAAAGATGTACAGATATCAATTTACCTTCATGAGGGCATTCCACACAGTGCAAAAGTAACTTATTGCCTCTTCTGTTACTCACATATACAGACTGCTACTACCTGTTTAGTGTCAGAAAGCGTCACTATTCCTTTACAATCTTTAAATAAGCTTTACAAGTAGTGTTATGACATTGTTCCAAAAGTAACTTTTTCTTGCTTTGTAACATTTCTAAATGTAATGTGGTTCCATTCTGTGCTAGGATTTGCAGATATTTGCTGCAGTAGTGTTTGGTTTTTGTGTCAACTCTTATTTTTTAGAGTGTCCTCAGGGGGGACACAATGGGACAAGATAGGCTCTGTGCATACTGACACAGTCCACTGAAGATAAAACACTTCTACACTGACTAACATATAGTAACATTTTACAGCAAATTCTCAATATATTGGTTGATCCAAAATTAGTAGAAAATGTAATATAACATGTAATATTTTAGGGGGGGGGGGACAGTTCTCTGTGTATAAAACTGTGTAAATTGTATTTCATCTTTATGAAATACACACAGCTATTTTCTGTCATGAGGGAATGAAGGTAGAGGATCCAGCTCCACCAAAAAACAAAGTTAAAAAACTGATTGCTACTCACTCTTCCAATAATCTTATTGATTAGTCTCAAAGTGGTGTCTGGTGTCAGTTGGCCTGTTAAATGACATGTCTACATGAGTGCAGCCTAGCGTCACTCTCAAACCACATAAATTAATCACGTCACACACACAACGTAACAAAAATCGCACACAGAAACAAGATCCTATGACTGACTTTTTAAATGCAGCCTGCAGGCCGGCAGCCGTGTGGAACGATCTTCCCTTTAGTTCGTTACTATAAAAAATAGCTTTGGGGACTAGAAATGTTCTCTAGGACATCCTTAAGAATCCTATATAATGTGTCTGGTCCAAGTCATTTCAATATAGACCATTTGATCTGCTCCTTTGCCGACTGCAGAACCTGGAAAACACAAACAAAAGAACACAAAATATATGTAAGCATGATGAAATGAAATCAAAGCAGAAAATAAAAATATAAGTTAAAAATGACAATTTAATAGATTCCAATAGAAATGAAAATAATACAGTAAAATGTATTCTAGTGAAGCAGTTCCCAATGAGAACTCTTATGATTACTCTGCACCTTGATTGTTGGGTGACTTTATAATCATATGAAAACTGATTGACCTTAATATGTTGGCTGAGTTATGGATTTAATGGGAGTGTAATATAATTCATTATATTATGTAACTTATATTCAAGAGACTGAATGAACCTCCATAGGATTTAAAGCAATATGCAGCATAACAATAAGTGTCTTCTTTATGAGCTTATTTACAGTTTACTATTAAAATCTTGGTCCTTAGTTTTGAGTAATTTGATGCTAAGCTCAAGTCAGAGAGGAAAAATGAAATATTTCTGTTGTTTTTATGTCTCTGTTATTTAATTTGTGTTGCAGTACCAGATATCAACCACTAGATGTCAGACTGAGCACATTTTTAGACAACTGAGCAACCATAGGGCGTTTCATGCCGCCATGTTGGAGCACAACATAACTATAAGATTTACCACATGTTGCGCTATTATAAAGAAAACAAATTCATGTGAACTATATATTTAATATTGAACTGCCAAGCTCACAGTCAGTGTGGTCATCAGCAGCATTTAATCTCACAGCTTTTTGTGTATTAATTATATTCCATATACTTTTATGATTATGTGTTTGTCTTTTTAAAATTTAACTGTTCAATTTAAAAAACATTTAATATAATATTTATTGTGCGTTTCTTTTCCTTTTTTGTGGGTTGTATGTGTGATGTGTAAAAAAAAAAATTAAAAAAAATTAAAAAAAAGTCAGTTAAGGGAAAAGTTAGTTTAATTAGTTAGTTAGTTGTCCTGTATGTATGCAGACTAATGAATGGTTGATAACAATAGATTAGAGTGGGGGTAAAGGTGGGAATCATTTTAAACTATCAAAGAGGCCAAGATGATTATCTCTTTGTTCCCCACAGTCTTTTAATGATCCACACCAAAGTTAGTCTTCAATCAGGACTTCAACAGTGAGGTTGTTGTTCTGCATTTCGACAGCAGGGGGCACATTGATCTTACGTAAGATTCACTGCAGGGTTGGATCCTGGGAAATGCAGTCAGTACTATACAAAACTCCTGCTTCCATCTATATACATTCAGTACTGTGGTGTGCAGCCTCCATACAGTATTGTAGTATATTGTATCTCCTGCGTCAGCATGCACTACTTTACCTGTTTATTACAGTCTGATATGATTTATTGAAGTATATTAGGCCCCTCTGCTATCACTACCCTCCTTTCACTCTATTTTATGTGAAAGTAAATGATTGCTGAGAGCTTGAAATCTCAGCACCTGTAGAGGTCACAGTGGTCTGGAATGCAACCAAGTGTATTAACTCAAGAACTCTACTAAGGTACAAATTTGAGGTTTGAATATGTCCATTTAATGCCACTTCATATTTCTAGGCAAATACTGCACTTTTTAGTCCACTACATGTTATTGGCAGCTTTAAAATGACTTTGCAGACTAACATTAAGTAACATGATGAGCTTATAAAATATGATACACTGTTGTAGATTAAACTACACTGCACTTTTAATGCTTTATGTATAGTTTTCTAGAGTAGGAGTAGGCTATTTTTATATTCCAGTATTGCTACATTTCCTTCAGTGAGGGATCTGAATACTTCTTCCACTAATGATTAACACACCTCCCTGCAGTGCCTTGGCCTCAGGTTCACAATACACACAAACCAGGGAGCCACTTCTAAAAAACAGAAGCTGCTGCTCCAACATGTCAAATGGCGGAGCTTGTTTTGACAGTTCCGGGGTTTGTTAAGTTGATTTGTGTATTTATAGTCTTATTAGGAGTTTATCATGGTCAAATTTAGTGGGATTCCTGTGTTCTATTTACACTGTGTGACATGTTTGTGTGTTGCCATAGCAACCTATACCATAGGCTGTATTTGTGCCTAATCATAACACTCATACTATCCTAGTATCTGGACTTTAGTGCGAAAAGTCGGAATAAAGTTGATTTGTAGTGTGATGTAATGTTTTCTGTCACTTTAAATGCTTTGCACAGTACATCACATGTACCCCTGATCTTTTAATACTTAAAAAAGAAACTTTTGACAGTCATTGTTGAGCATATAATGTGGTATGTAACGTGACAGTAGTAGAGGCTTTGTACAGTGATGTAGGAATGTTGTGAAGTTAGTAAAGACTTACGTTAGTGGTAAGAGCCAGTTTCTCTGTTATGTGCTGTCGGGGTTAAAGCAACAGATGAAGAAATGCTTAGAGCATGTGCATGAACACACACACACACACACACACACACACACACACACACACACTCACACAAACGGTCCTCTACAAGAAAACACAGAAACATGTCTATGCACATATTCATTCCTGCATGCGAGCAGTGAGACATCTCACCAGCTACAGACAGAAGAATATCAGCAAAGTGTTCAACATGCAATCATTCAAGCATGCCATAAAGCTACAGGAGCAGTTCAAGAATGATATTACAGTCAAATAATACACTGACTTCATGGCAGAGGAGGGATATTCCAACTTTTCAATCACGGTTGAGACATGTTAGTGTTGTATGGGCCTTCAAGCCAAGTTAGCTGCTACCTTCCCCTTAACATGCGTGGTGGGCTAAAGTGTTAGTATGCAGCCGGCTGAATATAACCAGCTGATAGATAAAGTTCTACCAATCACTGTCACAGAACAGTTAGCTATCTGCCATGAAGTCAGTGTGTTACCGTGACTTTATCAAGGCGTGTGAAGTTCAAACTGTAAGCTAATGCTATCAGAGAAGCAGCTGTAATGTTTACATGTGGATAACAGTACCATCTGATGCAGGATTCATGTGTGAACGTACCAATATGTGTCTGTATACAGTAACAACATATTGAGTGTGTGTGTGTGAGTTTATATGTGTATTTGAATGAGAAGTGTGTCACGTGTTGACCTTTTGGGGCCATGTGGGCAGTTTCATTTCTGCGTTTGTCTCTTAACTTCCAGTCCACGAAGACGGCAAGACACAAGTCGGAGGGTCACTGATAGTTTCCTCATAAATGTGGAGATCGTAAGACCTGACATGTGTGTATCTGTGGTTTCACATCTACCACAGATACACAATTAAATGCCAATCTGAGTCAATGTCCGTCAGAGCTACCGTAGATGTTAGTAAGCTGTTTTTTACTGTGAACATTTGCTTACAGGACAGGTGGCTATACGACCTTTATGCTGACAGAGGGAATTCAAAATGAATCAGCTCTACAGTCAGTGGATTCACACAGAGAGCTCTTGTTATGCTTTTATTTGATAGCCTCAGCAGAGCCAGGAAACAAAGAAGAGGGAGAGGCAACAAATGTTGTGAAGTTCCAATGTCCCCATTTTTGCTGTAGACAGGAAGTTAATGACAAAATATGGTGCTTCCTTGGTGCATAAAGCATCACTATCCACAATACTGTACATGTGTCCCTATATGTGCACTTACTTTATAGGTGTATGTGTTGATGTCTATTTGTAGGCATTAGGCAGGTTAGGGAATGCCTTGTGTCAACAAGTGTCCTCAAAAGGATATAAAGACAAATGTGTGTGTGTGTGTGTGTGTGTGTGTGTGTGTGTGTGTGTGTGTGTGTGTGTGTGTGTGTGTGTGTGTGTGTGTGTGTGTGTGTGTGTGTGTGTGTGTGTGTGTGTGTGTGTGTGTGTGTGTGTGTGTGTGTGTGTGTTACCTGGGCCACACTTTGTTCAGATAATGGATTCTCATCCGCCTGGAAAAGAAAAAAATATATAAGGAAAAGATTCAAAATCATGCAAAATAATTTATGCGCCCGCACGCACGCACGCACACACACGCACACACACACACACACACACACACAGTATGGAAGCACAGCACTGCAACAAACAAACAAACCATTAGCATTACATACTGTAGATCAGTGACATTTAAAGCATGTTGGTTAGCAACTCTTATTAGAATGTTTTACACAACAGACCACATACATGCTCAGTATGTGTAAAGGATCAATGACTCAGTGATTATTTGGCCAGTTGGTGATATTTCTGTCTGTCAATCATTCTGTCAATCATTCTCACCAGCGCAGTCATGGAGCATGGTGTTAATCGAGGAGTGATTGCCCCTCTGCAGGATTGTCAGATAGAAAGGTCTGGTATACTTTATCTTAAAGCAGTATATTCACCTGTTCACTGTGTGTTTTTCCTTAATTCTGTGGTAGAATTGTCTTTATTTCTTTTGTAATTTGTGTCATTTGCAGACTGACTATAAGCCATGTCAGAGACTATGCTGCTCCAGCTCTGGAGGTCCCCTTAAATCTAGCAGTTGTGGAAGAAGTAAAAGTAGCAGTACAAAAATGTAAAAATATATTATCAAAAATATAATAACAATATATATTACATTATAGACAAATGTCCTGCCTTCATACTCTTATTTAAGTCGAAGTACTGGTATAAGAATTAGCAGTAAAATATGCCTTAAGTATAAAAAGTGTAGCATTAAAATGATGTCATTGGGTTATTACTGATACATTCATGTATAGGGAATATTCTACCATTAAGTGAAGCTTGAACTACTTTATTTACAGGTGGGTTGTTTAATCTTTTATTATTATGATTATTATTATTGTTGTTGTTGTGAAAAATGAATTATATGATGATAATAATAATAATAATAATAATAATAATTACCCAACAGAATATAGAATAGTTGTTCTGCATTATGACTCCTTTAACTTTTCATACTTTAGTATATTTCTAGGATATTTACATTTAATCATAATAATGTTAATAATAATGATGATACCACTACTACTACTACTAATAATAATAATAATAATAAATCAGTTTTATTAATCATGTATTTTGTATGTAAAATCTTAATTTGCTAGTATCTACAGCTGTGACACAGATGTTGCCTCTGAATTGCATCCAAGTACAAGTAAACAGTACTATTGAATGGAAATACTTAAGTAAAGTATTTAAAGTTGCACTTAAGTGTTGAGTTACTTTCCACCACTGAAAGCCAGCAGTACACTCCAGTCAAAACTGGATATGCTGTGTTCATTCATTGTATGTGTTCAGGTCTGTTTTGCTATTGGCTGCTCTTTGGTGCCAGCTGATGTCACACATCAGCCAGTGTCAGAAAACCAGCTGAGCATGCCACTCACCAGTAGACACGCAAACAGATTTTTAAAAAGCATAATAAGTCACACATTTTTGGTTGATGATGATATTTAATGAACAGGTTGAATCATATGTATGTTTGTGTGAAAGGTGAAATAAATACTTTTCAAAACAGAGCCATAATTCTGTTAAGTCAGAGGTCAAAGGTCAGATGGTACAAAATGAAGACGCCGGAAGGGAAACTGAGCCATTGAGGTTTGTTAAAAGAACATGGGAATGACTTCTGACCCTTGACCTTCTCCTGGCCTTCTGTTGGGTTAATGGTAAACAAAGTGCTTCATCATGTTAGTTTGGCACAGGTCAATGCTGGTATGAGTTTGAGATTTAAAGGATAAGTCCGTGACATTCTATATTTTTCTTGGCTCAATCCCACACACAGAGTTCTGCTATAGGAAATACTCTGTAGAGCACCAAATGTGTATTAATCCGCTGCTGAAAATAGTCCCTGACAAATACATAAATCATTTTTCCTCCTGATTGAGTAACATTTATTAAACACTACAGTGCCCAGCTGTTTTTAGAAATGACTGAGCCTTTTTTTTAAAGTCACAGCAGGGTTGAGACATTTGAAAGCATTGAGAGATTTTTTGACAATTCGAAAATGTCTTATCCTTTAAACCCCTGTTAGTCCGCATGCTCTCTCACCATGCATATACCTCATCTGTCTGGCCCATTCCTCCTTCTTCCCCTTCCTGTCTGTCTCACTCTCATTCATTCATCCTCTCTTTCCACTTCACTATATCTCTCTTTAACGCTCTCTTTGTCTTTCTCTCACCCTCTGACTGTCTGTCTGTCTACAGCAGCTGGTTCCTGTCTGTTTGGCCCTCTAGGTTACCGGTGATGTAATCAAACAGGACGAAGCCATAGGCTGGCTCTGACATTAGCTGACACCAATCAGGAGAAGAGAGACAGGGAGAAGGAGAGAAAGGTAAAGCAGGTAAGAGCAGGCAAGGGGCCAATGAGAAAAGCTATGGGAGGCTACAGTATGAATCATTCTGAACGGGCCAAACAAATTTTATTCAGAATATGACATTCGATTTTTCCAATGATTGAAATCAGTAAATAAATTGAAATGATTGGTAGTTGTGAATGATGAATCATACTCTTACCCTGTAGTTGACTTTCTGTAAGACCTGTGCAGGGTCACTCTCCAGGATCACCCTAGCAACAAGACAAAAGCAACCAATCAGAACTGAGTACAGCACAAGGTGTATATACTGTGCTTTTATTACATAAACAGATATTGCAATTATTTTACCAGCCAACATAAGTCAATCTGTTTGAAGGTTAGGGTTAGGGTTTTGTCTGGTGCTTGAGTTAAAATTAAGTTAGTGTATATTAGTCTTGTGATGTCTCTCAAATATTGTACTTCCGTTCTTATACTTAATATTCTGATGTCATAAGTGTGTTCACACTGAGAATGGGAAAATGCAGTGCACTATAAGTACCCGGATGGTGCTCTCTAAATGGTAAAAAAAAATTGAGCGTGTAACTATGGACACGTCTCGCCCTCAACGGTCGCCATCTTGACTAAGTAGTGTAATGGGAGGGACCACTGTTCAAACAGGAAATGGTGGCCGAGGACGTTGTAACTATGGTGAACATCACCGCATTATACAAATGTAAATTATATATACGTGTGTTTTTGCACTAAGCACCATTATACTGTTGTCAAAATTACAACGCGAATGCTAACACTAGCTTACTAACACTAGCTTCCTTACTAGCGAAGTGTCATTTCCCATAAGTGCACACCTGCCATGTTTGATTTGAGACAACAATAACCTGTCGAAATTTGAGCCCTGCATAAGAAAGTTCAGAGTGCACACAGTGTACTAACAGAAGTATGAGATTTGAGACACAGAACTGATCTCTAAATAGCTCTTCAATCATTCTTACCCTCCATCAATGATTTCGTCCACAACAAGGAAGACTCCTTCCATGTTGTCTAGTAAACACCTGCGCTCCACATTCTTCCTACAGAAAAACACAACAATTAGCCAATTAGCAAAAACAGTTAGCATTAGCATTAGCATTGGCAAAAACAGTTGCCTGGTGCAGATTGAGACACCCTCTTTAAATTAAGAGTCTCAATGTTGATGATATCGGTGAGACTTAATTAAAAAAATTAAGATATGAACCATAAAACTGAAACAGTTAGCTGAAAGATGCTAACATGCAGCATACAGCTAAGGGGAACAGCAGAGTTGGGTCATAATTCTCTATGGATTCATCACCTGTCACATGACACACATACACACAACACATTTGACCTGTTGTTCGGATAAAATTATTTATTAATGCAGCTTTTACAGTATTGCATTTACCAGACCTCTGAAGTCTCACGCATTGACCGTGAGACACACGCATTTCAAACAGTTCAAACGCCCACCGCACAGAAATTAATATATTATATACAGAAATGAACAGCAAGGCGTTAGCGTTCATAGCTGTCCCGAGTTAGCGACCTACCAGCCAATCAGAAAATAGTATTTCTTATTGCTGGGTAAATTCGATAAAAAAATGAGCAGTTTAAATGTGTAAATGTGTCCTTTGTCCACATCTCTCTTGGATTCAAATTCAACTTAATATTTAAATCAAAATGAACCACGTCTAAATAGCAGCACTAAACCATTTGTATTGACAAAGCGTTTAAAAAGAATACACTATGCCAGGATAGAAAACAATAATTAATATTCAAGTTTAAAATGGATTTTGTACTCTAGTCTAAAATCTGGATATTAACATATTGCACAATGCAACTTAGAATAGCCTGTAATCTTTCATACTGTATTATAATATAATCTCTTCATGCCTCTATTGCTCACACTCTGCATCACTACTGCATCAGTTCCCATAGCAACTACATCAGCTGCTGATTGGCCGGTAATGTTGCAGGCAATGGTGAGGGATCCTGGTGTGTAACATGCATGCACAAACACACATAGACTGAAACACACATACACACACACACAGAGAGACAGCTTTGCAAACTAATCTTGGTGCTTGAATAAATATCTAAAAATGAGGACTGGGTGTCACTTTGTCATCATTCAGCTCCCTTGTTTTTCAAATATTAATTTGCATATTAAATCAGGTAAAAAAAAACACACACACACACACACATACTCCTGTTGATTTTTACAATATATTCAACACAGAGACTAATTATCGCCCTAAGAGGCTCTGGTGAAGAGATGGCAGTGTTAGAATGGAGAAGTCATGTTGCTCACATTACAATCACAATGATGGATGTGGATGGAGTAAAGACTGTGAACATTTTTTTTTTTACATCTTGCAACATAACTGGAGCTGCAGACACCACAGAGAATGTTTCATTTAGAGGAACACAACATGAGTAACCCCTTTGTTAATTCACAATCACTCATGCTTTCAGATTTTTTTCAGTACCTACCTGAGAATCTGACTAAGAGAGTCAAACAGGCAGTTCAGAACTGACATCAGCATCAGCTAAAGAGAGGAAAAAAGAAAAAGGAAAAAAACAACAAGAAATAAGGACGATTTTGAGATATACTTGCATATAAAGTGCAATAATTAGTTTTTATAGACACTAAACTCTACAACAAGCTAAATATCACACACATTTGTTCTGACCTAAATTAGTTCAGCTTTAATCATTTGAAGCTGCTTAGTAGTGTTTTCTGCACTACCGCTATCTCTTTTTGCTATATTTAGCATCAGTGTCAGGCTACTTGAAGTCACATTTTCAATCCCACTAGTATGTAGTGAGGTCTCTCTTCAGGCTCTGGGGAAAATCTCTCTCTCAAAAAAAAAAAACTAGGATAACAGCACCTTCGGAATCTACCTGCAATTGTTTGTTGGATGCGTAAAAACAAGAACATCTCCAGACCTCTACACTGTTAAACAAAAATCCCTTCACATACCCTTAAAGAGAGACATCAGTTTGTCCATTCCTTTAAAAAGTTGAAACCTTAATGCCTTAAAAACACCTTTATTTCAAAAGCACTTAACAAATTAAAGGACCAGTGTGTAGGATTTAGTGGCACCTAGTGGGGAGATTGCAGACTGCAACAAACCCCCTCTCCTTCCAAGTGTGTAGGGGAACCTAGATTGGCAACAAAAATCATATTATGTCTTTGTAGATATAAAGGCTCATTCTATGACAACATTCTAACAAAAACACAGTGATTCTGTTTTTCAGGCAATTATACAGTAATTAAAACAAATTTATGATTATTATATTCCATTACCGCCAAAGTAAATCCCCTTAAATTTCACACACTGGTCCTCAAAAAACACATCAGTGCTCTTTTATTACCATAAACACGGGAAATGCAGATTATTGTGAATCAATCCCATATGCACCATCTGGCTGCACCAAATGTGTATTCATCCACCACTCAAAATAGTCCCCTACAAATGAAACGTTTGAAAAGCTGATGGTAAGAACTACAGTGTCCAGATGTTTTAGGAAATTAGTGAGCCTTTTTTTGTAATGAACTATATGATTGTGAGCTGTTTTCTGAAGATTCACATCAATAGTACGAATAGGTTTGAGTCTGAAGGCCACATATTGAGTAAGGATATCAAAAAGTATTGAGAGAAGAACTAATTCATTGTTGTTTTTAGACTTTTCGTGGGATTTGTTTACAATAAGCCTTATCCTTTAAGTCTAAAACCTTACTAAAGGGTTGTTGGGCAAATCTCCGTCAGCTCCAGGGGGCCCCATCCTGGAAATGAACATGATATACGACCTTCTTGCAAAGCTTAAGAGGGTGTCTCAAATCATTTTAATCTTCCTTTTATTATTTTCTGTTAACAGGAACAATATATTGTTTTGGCAGAGACCCTACCTCATTCTCCTGAGCGCTTCCCACCACGTAGAAGAAGAGATCTATACTGCTCTTATAGACGATGGTCATGCCCTCCACGAACGCTATCTCATCTACAGAGAGGAGGAGAGAGGAGAGAGGGATGGGTGAGAGATGAAAACTAGGACAGGGAAATAGATTTAATACAACAAAAGCCAATAAACATACAGAGATGCATGAATAGCAGGCTTGTTTGGATCATTTAGGTAGGCTAGGGGAGGAGAAAAGAGGAAAAAGGATGAAGAAGTAAAATGACGAAGGACGGAGGGTGAGGGTGAGGTTGAGAGGAACAGAGGGAGCAATAGGATACATTAAGAAAGGGAAGAGCAGGATAAAGGGATGATGAGGTGGGGGGGAAGGTGAGGGGGATATAGCATGTCAGGGGAGAAGAAAGAGAAGAAAAAGAGGAATGAAGGAGGAGTTTAGAACAAAAGGAGGAATATACTGGGTTGGTGATAAGGAGGCCTGGGGCAGAGACTCAGGTATCAGCTGGGTGAAACTGTTCTGACTTAAAACTCTTCTGCCCTGAAAATGAAACTTCTGCAGGGCCACAAAAAGCAGCAGACAGTTTTGACTGATGTTTAATTGGTTTAAAAGTCAATAGAAAACACCATTTTTATAGATTTTCAAGCCTCACGCCAACATTGTACCATCATGGTTTAGCTCCACAGTGGAAACAAGGGTAATGTAAAGACTGCTTCAGGCTGGTATCACGTACAAGTGTTGGGCTACGAGACAGAAGAATAAGTAACAGATGACATTGGAGACTTGTGTGAGCATGACTGTTTGGTAGAATACACAGGGTGGTACTTACTGTCTGCTTTGTGAGTCTTGTTGAAAACGTTCCTCTCGAAGTTCTTCTGCTCCTTCATGGAGGGGTAAAGCTCAGAGTCGTAGTACTGAAGCAGACAAGACACATATACAGGGAGCTAATTCAGTAAAACGGTGAATGAGCTTCGGGGCAAAAAATGCGAGGTTGAAAGAATAATCCAGAATTGCTGAGAGTTAGATAAGAAGTTTGACACCAATCCCACATCTGTCCTTTAAATATAAAGCTAAATCCAGCAGCTGGTTAGTGTAGTTTAGCACAAACACTAGAAATGAGGGGAAACAGCTAGCCTGTGAATTGTTGCCAGGCGATTAGCAGGGGAGACTCCAGGAAGTAGCTGGCCCCAGCAAAGAAACAGTCAAGCACTTAACAGATTTGTTGTTTTTGCGTTTCAGTTTTCAGATTAAACAAACTAGATGTGCTAATTTGTGAGATTTACAGGTGCAGGAAGGCCAACTTTGTTAACTGTTGTAGGCAACACAGCATCTGTACATCACATCCATTATATTAAGTGATATGTAAACAACATTATTGGTAAAACTTAATCTAACAGGTAACAAATGATATTTTAATCAAATTAAATGTAGAATTTTAATGGGCTTTTCAATCTGTAATGCGAAATTGTGTTAAATTAAAAAGCAAGATCAATATACATGAATTGTGATTTTGGAGAGGTCTGTGTTTATCTGTTATGTTCATGGAACATTTACGCAAGCGCTGAAAGGTGACGGAAGCCCATATACCCTATTGTATATAGCATTAGTTAATTAATTAGAAGGAGTGGCTTTATGGTGCCTTCTTATTTGGCGTGAAATGTATCTGGACCGTAGACTGTATATAAGAAATGGACGTAACATCCGTGACGTCACCCATTGGCTGCTGCTCGGAAGCCAATAGTTTCGGATCTGGGCAGCGCCATCTTGAACATTTCTGGTGCATGTCAGGAAAACTAAAAACACGGATTCTACTTATATGGGCATCAGGAGGAACAAGAGGACGGACCGGGGGAGGTTGCGAGGGCTGGATCTATCACAGTCTACACCGGCAACCTGGTAATGCTAACCAAGTTAGCTGTTACGACTAACTATAACCACAAAACTCCGAAGAAAACTGTCGGTGTGAAACAAGTTCACGGCTATTTCCTGCAGTCTATCTGTCCGCGCTCCTGAACCTGTGAATCAATCAACCTGTCAATCATGACGTAGCCACGCCCTAATGCATACCCTGCTTTATCGTCAAATATAAAATCAGGGAGGCCAAAATGTCACAAATGAACATCATACTGCATTGAAGAAGGCTTTAAACTAGCAATTGAGACCATAAACACATTTTGAAAACCTTTACTGAGGTTAGAAATCAAGTGAGAAATTGGTGAATTCTCCATTGACTTGTATAGAGACGGAAGTCCTTTTGACACCAAAACGGTCGCCCCCTGGTCGCCTTTTGATAGAATGCAGTTTTAAGTTACTTCCATTTGGCCTCATTTCAGAGGACCGGAACTCCCCGCCTGATCTGGACAGCATGAGACAGAGCCTGAAAGTGGGTGTCTTACACCAAAAGCAGTTGGAAAACAGCTGTTTCTAGTGTTTGTGCTAAGCTAAGCTGGCATTAGCTTCATATTTACCATGATAGTAATATAAAGCTTCTCATTGAACTCTCAGCAAGACAGTAAATATCTGTATTTCCAAAAATGTCAAACTATTCCACTATGAAAAATTGTAAAACCCGTTACAGGATTTTCACAATTATTAAACCAATAGGAAGAAAACAATGAATCTGCTGATGGAAGGCAACAGTGTGTTCCTTGTGATTACCTGACTTTGTAAACAATGTATTAAATTAAGTGAATTGTAACTTTGGATCATGCGATATAAAGGTGATTTGTTGTTAAATTACTGGTTTAGTCTTGAACTTACCTTTGATAGAAGTCTGTTGCCATCATTGTCAAGAATGAAAACAGCTTTCACTGTGTAGAGAGAAGGTTCCTGCAACAACGAACAGAAAGAACATCTTAAATATTTCAGCTTTGCTGAGTCACCTCAGGAAAACATCTGGGATGGGAGAAGTCTGCTTCATACAAGCACAGCCATTCCTCCCACACCTCGCCAACATGTTGTATCAACCTTTATCATCCAGCTAAAGCCTTCTTTTCCAGCAACACCCTGCTTTACATTCCCTCTCCCTGCCCAGTTCAACCAGTTTCTACAGATGACCCTAGGCTACGTTCACGGGTTGTTTCATCTCTGAATAGTTTGTGCTTTAGTTCTGGTTGGTCACACACTTTTCCAGATGAAATCACAAAAGAACTTTCCATTCCCCCAAAAAGACTTCACTCCTCTATCCATGATCCGTCCATCTGTTATTCCATGCGAAGAGGTTTCTGATCCGGGACAAAGTTCTGTTATGCACTGACTAGCATAGATTCACAGTCAGAGTGTATCACAGAACTTAGACCAGGAACTTACAACATCTGCTGTCCTTGCATCGCCAGTGTTACAGTGAAGATAATGATGAGGAGGAAGATAAATGGATCAATCCACCAACGTGCTGAGGCTGATGGGAAAGCCTTTAGTACATGAATCAAACTATTGGGTTGACTGACATTTTAAACTAATGATGGTGCTAGATCATAAATTGGGAGATCACTATAATTATTGGGATTCATCCTCTGGAAACCATCAATGTCTGAACCAAATGTTGCATATATCCATTTAATAGCTGCTTAGACATTTCACTGGGAAACTGAAACTTTTAACTACTGGTGGTGCTAAATGAAGGCTCAACAAAGACAATCGAATATCTGTACCAAATTTCATGATAATCCATCCAATATCTGTGGTGACATTTCAGTCTGGACCAAAGTGGTCCGTCCCTAGATCCACACCGCTTGGTAGCTAAATATATCAGTAATCCTCCTCATATGTGCAATATATTTAAAGGTCAAAACTTCAGCCAGTCCACTTTGATGAAACCTTGAAATAATTTCTCTTTTCAGTGACTGGCAAAACAGTCTTTTTCATCATCCTCTCAGCACAGCAGGGCTTACTTGTTATTTAGGAGACCGGAGCATTGCTGGTGGATCAGAGGAGGAGCCCAATCATTTCACTGACTGACACCTCATTTTCTGTCAAAATTGTCAGTAATAAAAGGCAGAAAGAGCTTGTTGGGCGGCATTCCTGCTGGTAGGCCCACTGAATATAATGCTGTGCTGACCTGGATTTGTGCTGCACCAGCTATATGTAAATCCATTACTCAGTTTGTGTGTCGAGTCATTCATTCTTTTTTTGCAATGGCGAGTTCCGTAACTTGGAATCTCAACTTTTATGCAATATGGATGAGAATCTACAGCTCCATGGCATCTGGGAAAACTGATATATGGTATGATTGAAAGCTCCAGAACACCTACAAAACTGACCTTGTTGTGAGATAACTTTGTCAAGCACTAACTAGATTTGAGCTAGGAATGTGTTTTGTTGCAAACAGGAAGTTACTGTATCATCACGAACTATAACATAACTTCCAAATGTAATGGTTTAATGGGGCCAAAGAGATACATTCAACTTAACTGACAATGTGTGTTTCAGAGTTATTGACATAATATTTTCACAATTTGAAGTATATTGTGCTATCATGTGGAATGTATATTAATGGTAATGCTAACATTTTAGGCACATCTTGCTAAAACGTTACAAAGTTGGTTAATTAAAGGTACCTTATATAGTTTTTGACCACCAGTAGTGCTATAAAGCAATATTTTTAATTAGCAAATGGCACCAATTTCGCACTTCAACACACACGTTTTGTTGAGTAGTACTTAATGTAAACATAACTCGTTTGCTTGTTAAGAAACTGAACAAAGCACAAGATAAGTGTTGATAGTCATTGTCACAGTTTGAGACTGAGGCCAGCACACTATAATCCCCTCTACTAATATTTTACATTTTTATTTATGAGCTGTCATGTACATCTTCCATACTACCTGATTTGCATATTACAAACTAGTTTAGTCATTTTCTTCAGCCATGTGTAAGTTATTCTGGAAGTGTAGTCAATATGAATATGCAAGAACTAGTTTGTGTGGTGCAACCGGTTTTTTATTTATTGATGCGCAAATCTTCACACAGGAAACTCTCACGTAATAGAGGAAGTTTTGAAGCTGAAGTAACAGCTACCGATTCTTTGTCCTTTACAGAACAGAAGGTTTTACAGACTAAACCAAAATTAGAAAATTAGAAATAACTCGAGAAGATCAGTAGATATTGTCTTTCCTGGAGCTAAGTGTTCCCTGCAAAATGACATTAATATTCAAAATTGGCTGTCTGGTCTTAACATAATGGAAGATTTTCACTAGTGTGCATGCTTATAATTAGGTCATGGATGCAGACAAAAGCAGACGACCAATTTAGATGTCTGGAAAGTTTTCTCCTCACTAAAAACACATAAAAACAATGTAGCTTCTTACAATTTGGACTTGACATTTGTCTAAACAGCTATTTTGATTTACTTTTCAACATTGTGGGACCAGATATGCAAACAGGACATTCTAGATCTTTAGCTGATGCTGCAATACTGAATAGCTGACAGTGGTTACGACCTGTTTCAGGTCAGTTTCTTTAACAATGACCTTCATGAAAGCATATTTAATGATGCAAAAAAAGACTTTTATAACTATCACTTTTACTAGCATCTGTTTTGCTAAACAGAACCAGACCGCAAACAGTCATTCTATTGTTTAAAAAGCCTATAAACTAGAGGAGAACCTTATTTTTCAATGGAAGAAACCACTATTAAAACACTTTATGAGCTGAAAGCTGAAAAGTCTAAATTTGGCACAGGCTTTGATGTAACAAAATATTACCAAAAAATTAAGGGGATAACACAGGGAGGGGGCGTTGTTTTACCAGAACAAATGTAGCAAAGTGTCTTAACTTCGGCAAGCACAAGGACAAATTACATTTCCATCCAACTAACTAACTAACTGTTTTTATGTGTTTCGAATTTGCGTATAGAAAAAAACCTGAGTGTAAATACTGGAAATTTTAACAAGTTTTTACACTTTGCTGAGGTGAAAATGATGTATTGACAAAATCCAACTGAGACATACTTATTGAATAAATGATGATGTACATGAAACATATGGATGTAGACATCAGATCTGAGATTGTATTGTTCCTCAAATAAATACATGAAACTAACACGACTATCATATTTCCACCATGTTTTCCATCATTTGAGGTTTGACGCCACAAACTCTTTATCTCAGTATTTGTGAAACACCAGTGAATGGGAACACGCCTTAATTCACATTTTTAGCTGATTTTCTGTCAATTCTGTTACAATTTGTGCTACATTTGCATGGAAACTTGGCTTATGCTAAGTGTCAAATTTCCACTTGAATATTAGAAAATATACAAATACAGCCTCTTGGCAATTTTCTGATAAAACTTTATTTATTACATTTTTATACTGTTTTAAATGCATTTTTCTCCTAAAGTTAACTTATATTTGATCATTATACTTGTTTGCATGACGATGACCAACCTATTTATAACATCACTGATCCAAAAGCAGCAGATTGTCAAGTTTGAAAAAAATAACCCCTGATGATGTCATTGGGGTTATCTCTACTTGTATGCTTACAAATTGATATCAGACAGCCTGCAGTGCACACTAAGGGTGTAGACCTCGCCAGAGAGGTAAGAGCCTAACAAAGGACACTGCGGGAACGCCCTGATCACATTCACACACTTAAACACATCCACACCTGCAGTCTGATCTGTTGGCCAATGAGAAGCTGAACTGTAGCGGCTGGGGTTAAGTGTTTTGCTCAAGGGCACCTCAGTAGTGGTAATGAGGGAGGGACAAGCTCTACCTCTTCATTTTCCCCACCCAGAATGATCCTACCAATCCAGCGATGGAACCGAAGACCTTCCAGTTACAAGCTCAGGTCTCTAACCTTAAGGCCAGCACTGCTATTGAGCTGCATTATGGGAATTGTAGGATCCGGTGTTTTTGGAAGTTAAGCCACACTGGAGAGTCAAAGATATATTTCGGCTTCTGCTGCACGGATTTTAACCGTTCTTTTTTTAGTATGTCTCTAACAAGCTCCCAAACTTTATGGAAGAACATTACTAAAACGTTTGAGATACACTTTAAGCAACATTTTTAATGTAGGTCTTCTACTTGAAATGAAGTAATTTTACAGTACAGAGAAAGCAGGACAAGTTGTACCCTTTATGGTGTTTGGCTCCTTTTAGAATATTAAATTAATACCCATAATTGGGTTATTACTATTCATACATTAATATGTGTGCATTTTATCATTGTTGTTGATTGTAACTGCTTTATATCAGTGCTGGGAAAAAGGACTCAGATCTAATGATGTTACAAGTTAAATGTAACTTAAGTAAATGTTAAGTAAATATTAGTGTGAAAAGTACTGTGTGTTTAATTATTGTTAATGATGTGTAGAATTGTAATGTTGTAGTTGGTGGAGGTGGAGCTAATTGTGACAACTGCTGGTTAGTTTAACATTTATAAGATAAAACACAAGTTTTATATTTCAACTATTGATTTGTGAAACAACTCATTAAAACTGTCAGATAAATGTAGTGGAATAGAAGGAGCATCAGATGGAATAAATCAAGTAAACCACAACTAGAGTAATTGGGCTAAATTTAGTTACTTTTCCACTGCTGAGAAAGAGTGAAAAATATAGCTAAAATGACATCATGAGTGACAATTTAAAAGTCAGGAAAACTGGAGATCAAAGAGTGAGTGAGTGAGAAAGAGGCTGAATAAATGGTGCGCAAGGCAAACGAAAAGAGAGAGAGCGAGAGAGAGAGAGAGAGAGAGAGAGAGAGAGAGAGAGAGAGAGAGAGAGAGAGAGAGAGAGAGAGAGAGAGAACGGTGGACGTGGCACCTACTCTGCTCTACACGTCAACCGATCTGTGCACACATGCTGAACACAAGCACACATTTAAACACCCCATACCCGCTTTAACCAAATACCACACACTCCACTACTTATCCTAATGCGTGCTAAAGACAGGATTGAGTCTCCTCGCTGTATTTAATGTAGCGGTGATCCACGCAGGAACCGAAGCTTTTGCTTATAGTAGGGCTACTGTCCTGTTGCGCTCTGCACTGGACTCTGCGTGGGTAAAGTGGGTAACAGCTGTGGCTCAACCGGTGTATTGTAATGGAGTTAACTTAACACCTTCCTAAGTTGCTCGCATTGTAACCAGAACAGATCATCTGTACTATTTTTACACGCAAGAATGGAAGGGGGGGGGAAAAGTGTCTTTTTTTTTAAAAACGCGCTGTCTGGCTGCATGTGAAACACTGTCAAGATCAGGCCTGCGCGTTCACAATCACATAACGTGACGACAGCTGACAGGAGTCCAACTCACAAACAGTAAAAAGACTAAGACTAAATAAAAAGCTGTTTCTGATTTATGAATAATCTGCAATCTGCGATCAAACCCCCCCACCACCACCACCACCACTCCATCCCTCCCCCTCTCCCTCCCCTTCTCTCCCGTATTGCCCACCACACAAACTGCCATAATGCAACAAATGTCCAGCACGCTGACGCAAAAAAAAAAAACCAAAACATTTTTTAAAATTCTATAAACTGCCGTGCACATTAACACCTCATCTGCTCTAAAGCAAAAGCGCGTTCCCTGAGTCCGGTTAAAACGGAGAGGCTCACCATAGACGTGGAGTCCATCGCTGCTGCCTCCTGCCGCCGTGCTCGCTCGGTGTGTTGACGTGGACAGCTCTGAGCTGTCACACCGAGCTCACTGCTTCTCTTTTTTTTTTTTTTACGGAGCCGCCCGGGCGCGTTCCCGCTCCCGCAGCAGCCAACCGGATAGAATCACAGGAGCGCAGAGCCCACAGCGGAGCGCGCTCCCGACATTTCTCAGCCTCTAGCTCTGACAATAAACTCACTGTGCTTCCTCAGAATCCAGCGCATTTACACTTTACTGAGATTACAAGTGTTGTATAACCGTCATATATCATGTATACAATATGCAATGTTATAGCCTCTATGTTTATATTTTATATGTTTACAGTGTTAAAGGATAAGTCATACATCCTGATAGGATAGCTATAACACACAGGCCTAAATCAGACACATTGTTGCGTTGGGTGACATGTTCCTTCATTATGGGGCATTCAATCCCACATAAATGCTAACTAGCATGTATTAATCCACTGCTGAAAATAGTCCCTAACAAATGCACTGTTTCCTCTTGTTTGACTACTGTTTAAGAACTACAGTGCTCCAGGTTTCTTTTAAGGAAATTATTGAGCTTTTATCTTTTATCTAGCCTTTATATAGCTATATATAGTGTCCTCAAAAATTCCACAATGTAATGAAAAAAGTAGTGTCCATGGCATGTGCATGCACACTTCCACACAACAATCTCACAATGCAATGCTCCACATGTTTAAGATGTGAGAAGCTGATGGTGATAACACAAAATGATGACAATTAGTGTCCAAAATCTTGATTTGGTGATCACTACTGAGTGAACTATTAAATGTCTATTATATAGAGAGAAGTGAATAAAGGGAGTGATTTTGGACACAGCCTACATCTTCAATAGGAGACATTGGGTTTGGGCAGACATTATTGAGATCTATGCATTGTTGGTTTGGGTGAAAATAAAGCAGGCTAATCATTTATATGAAAAATATGTTCAGTAGCGTGCAAATACTGTCTGGGGAAGGGGGGCACCTCTACCAGGGTTTTGGTTTTGGGTAGGTTTAGGGCAGGGATGTCCAAACTATTCCATAAAGGGCCATAATGTGGCTGCAGGTTTTCATTCCAACCAAGCAGGATCACACCAGGCTTGACTCATTTAATCAACTGATCTCAGGCTTCAGTCAGTTGATTGGTCGAATCATGTGCTCTTGACTAGTGGGAATAAAAGCTTGCAGGCACATGGCCCTTTATGGAATAGTTTGGACATGCCTGGTTTAGGGAAATGCTTGACCTGGAATACAAAAGGTTCTGGCACTCTCAGCAGCCTGTAGGATGTGCATGCAGAACTTGGTGGCATGAATTAGACAAAATAATTCCGACTTTGAGGATGCAAATGACAGATTCCTCATACAAAATATTAGTACCATGTTTTTTGCCTCCTCTCATAGCTTGTTCTGGGCAAAAAGCATTCGCTGATTGTGTACCACTACTTCTCACTGAGTAATGAGTACTCAAAAATTAATGTTCACATTCACATCCATTCTTTTCCTGTAGTGCTGCCTCCATGGCTGCCATTAGTTTTTTCTTTATGCTAGACATTGCAAAGATAAATGGTGTGCATTGGGTCAAGGCTGGGTTTAGGTTGAGTTAAGCTGAAAGAGACCTTGGCATAACACTAGCACTCTGTAACAGTGAGTAGTGACCCAATTTAAGCATCGATTTATAGAGTTCATTTTGCCTTAGGGTCACAACAGAGTGGTATTTTCCAGTACTTGGATAAAACAGAGGTGTACTCATGACCACTGGTAGGACTGACCAAAAACTCATTTCAGGGTACTCTTAGAGCAAATTATCAACCATGTAAGTATCCTGTGTAAAGGACCACTCACTCAAATTTAAGGACTAGCAAAAGGGCTGGTCAAAATTAATATATGTCAATGTCAACACAAGTTCCCATAATGCAACTTGATAGCATCTTTCTTTATGCCCTGATGATCTGATAAAGAGCTACATTTTTCAAACTTCACGCCCCCACTTTGTAACAGAAGGTTTCGGTTAAAAACATTTTTAATCTGTAACCTGAGCCAAGATAACCCTGATGACAACATCTGGAGTTATTTTATCAGCCATGATGTCATGCAACTGTTTTTACAGGTTGAATACCAGTAAATTCACCTTATGTAAATCATTGGAGTGGCACAGTGAATCTAACCCTATAGTCATGTAGACTGATGAATGATTTTTGCAAAAAGTACATTTACAGGTATATAATATTATGTCAATAAACTTGAATGTTACACAATTAGTCACATTATTAACCCCCCCCCATTCAAAATGTGCCTTGCTTATTGTTACTTCACTTGGATGTTGCTCTCTTCACTGTGCAGTATGACTCATGCACAACGTTTGTTTTTTGGATTATAGAAAGATTAAGATCCAAAAGAAAACTACAAAATCTGAAATTCCAAAAGGGAAGGGAACAACTAAGTCTTGGGGAAGGATGGAAAAAAAATGACAAAAAATGACAATTATTGGGCACCTGGGGCTGTAAGGAAGTGTAGGCATTCTTGTGTCCATTGACTATGTTTGTATAGGCACAGGTACACAGGTATCTCAATATAACTAGTATGCTATGCTTTGCTGTGGAGAGGTGTGAGGTAGGCTGGCCCTGTGCCTGACCTGTCTTGGTCCAGTTTGGGCCTCATTACATTGATGATGACATATTAATCTAATTATATACTGTCTAACTATATATTTCAATTAAAACCATTATGACCATGGAGATTGTTATTTATCTATTTAATTTTTTTCTTGTTGTTTTTTAATTCTGGCCATTCACCTACTACTGTAGATATTCTGATTTAATGCAACTACATTTGTGTATGTAAGTATGTGTATGTGCATTATTATATTACATTTGAGTGTGTATGAATTGGGGGAATTAGATTGGATCTGTATTCATGACACGTCAATCCAATGGTATGTCCAGATTGGCAGCCAGGGAGAGCTTTGAACATATTATGTTTTCACATTGATCTGCTGATAGAGGAAAGTGTTCATCCAAGCATGATTGTGACTTCTCAACTAGTTTGGAAGCCAATCGTGTTCCACTATGCAACTTACACAAGTACGATGTGGAAACTTGAAGCTTCCAGTGCACAAACACTGAGAATGGACTTCTCAGTGAAGGAGGAGACATCTTGTGTCCAGCAGTTCAACTTCTGAAATAAAAAAAAAGTCCACATTTGTAGATTCTGAATTTTTCAACAAAGGAAAGTTTTTCATTAAGTACTAGCCTAATTTAACCATTTTGTTTATCAGACAAATTATTATTCAAAGCAAAATGTCCTTTTATATCTTAAACCATATCTGGACTGGTCCTTTAATTTTAAGTTATAATGACTATAATTCGCCTATAAGGACTTAAATTAAGTGTAAGTCACCCAAACATGCTATTAAAGGACAGGTTCACACTTTTTCAAGTGTGTCTTAATACAGCAGTCAGGTGTCCATATGAACAGTAAAGAGGTTTTCCTCTCTGTAATAATTCATCCTGTTCATACTGACTATTAAAAGATCTCCTTCAAATGTGCTTTCAATGGAAGTGATGGAGGACTAAATCCACAGTGTGTCCACACAGTCATTTAAAAGTAGATGATCAGCTTCTATTCAGCTTCAGCAGTCTGAGTTAGTCATATCAAGTGATATCTGACACATTTACAGTCTTTTTAGCATCAAATTCCCTCTTAGTGTTTCCCTGTTGAGCTGTGGTGGAAGTATAGTAACAAAAAGACTTTGCTACTAAAATCACTGTAACGTTGAACCAAGACTTGATTTGACTCATTTGTACGACTAAAGCTTCATATTAGCTTCAGATCAACTTTTAAATACATTTTTACACAGAAGGACTGTGGATTTTTATCCTCCATCACTTTCATTGTTAGTGCATTATGAAGGGATCTTCTAATGGTCAGTATGAACAGGAGAAATGAATACAGAAAGAAAAACAGGTTAAATGTTAATTTAAGCTCCTGACTGTTGTTTTAAGACAGAAAAAAGTGTGAACCTGTCCTTTAATAACAGCTAAAACACAACCAAATGCTATCAATATACTTCAGTCATACTCTTTTCTCGATGCACGGGCACGCGCCTCGCTAGTAAACGAGCGAGCGCGTAATCCCCCATGCGCCCGCCCCCTTTCCCTGCGCTGCATTCTGGGAAAGCAAGTTTCTTATCGTTTGGTAAAGATGGCAGGCGTGCAGCCGCCACCCCTACGGAGCCTGGATGATTTCATCCTGAGCTCGGCCCGGTTCGCCGTGCCCGACCTGCGTGACCTGGACCGCTGGAACAACCGCATCATTAACAACCTGCTGTACTACCAGAGCAATTATTTCCTGTCTGCGCTGGGCTTCCTGCTCCTAGTGGCGTAAGTTTCTTTATTCTGACGTCACGTGATCACCCCCCCCCCTTCCCTTTTTATCCTCTGTGTCTCTTATAGCGAACATACTGGAAGTCTGTAGTTAACACTGTGAAGTTATGTGACATTATTCAGAGCTTTCATTGCCTTTGCGTGTCCATTGAATTTATGATAATGAGAGAACGCTGAGGTTAGAATGAACTCATGAAGATAAACGTGAAAGCTTCCTCCCTCTTGTCTTTCTTCTCATTTCACCCTCTCCTCATGTAAATAAAAGAACACAGCTGATCTCCATCATCTGTTCTGTTATGGAGAGTGTGGGAGTGGAGGATGCCAATTCAATTAAAGGGAATGCCACTCATTTGGAGAGCTGTCATTTCTATTGCTGTTAGAAGCCCATCCTTAAACAAAAGCAAGGGGTTAGGATGTCAAATCAGAGGTGTGAAGTTGTGGAGACATAATATGCTGAAGAAATTGTCACTAGGCTTAGATATATTAATGCAGAAATAATTGCGATAAATGCTATTATTGTCATTTGAAGATCATTTTATACCAATGATATAATGTCTGTAGAAACGCATGTGTATTGATTTTTATTCATGAATTATTTACAGTTGCTTTTACTTTGGAGGCTTTTTCCACACTGTCAAAGTATTGTCAACTGTGAGATATTTCACATTAAAAGTCTACCAAAAACCAGGAAGATTTATATATTTGGAGCAGATAGAAGGCTTTTAATGTGAAAACAGTCCTGTCATGATAACTACTTTTATGTGGACGATATATTGTCTCAGAAATAATCGCGATAAACGATATTATTGTTATTTGACGATCATTTTATACCACTGATATAATGATAATAGAATAGAATAATAATGGAAGGAGAAAAATGATCAATGTCATGTCCATGTATCGTATGATAAGTCTACATAGAGACATGATGATAATTACATTACTATATGATAAGTCGATAATTATTGTGACAGGTCTAGTTGTAAAATAATAAATAAAAATTCCAACCAGAACGTAAAGCCCATTTAGGGACAAACAGCACGTACAGAGGTGTTGTGCATCTACAGAGACAGACACCTGAGAGTGTTGTAAAATGACACTGAAGAACGCTCTAAAGAATCAATTGGATTCTTCTTATTGTCAACATATCACATGAAAAGACCAGCAATGTGTCTGAAATCACTCCATATTAACTGCATATTGCACTATGTTTTGGTTTTTGTTGTTGTTGTTGTTTTGCCCACAAAAATTCCCACAATGCAATGAAAAAAGCAGTGTTCATGGCATGTACACTGCATTTGTTAGGGACTATTTCTGTCACAATAATTATGTTATCAACTAATCGTACAGTAATGTAATTATCAACATCATCATGTCTATATATGGACTTATCGTATGATACCTGAACATGACCGTGGTCTTTTTATTTTACCTCAATATTGCCTCACTATTATCATTATATCAGTGGTATAACATTTTCTTCAAATAACAATAATATCCTTTATCGCGATTATTTCTGAGACAATATATCGTCCAACAAAAGTAGTTATCGCGACAGACCTATTTTCAGCAGTGGATTGAAGGTGTGTGTGTGTGGGATTGAGTCAAAATTAACTCCAGTGTGTGTGTGTGTGTGTGTGTGTGTGTGTGTGTGTGTGTGTGTGTGTGTGTGTGTGTGTGTGTGTGTGTGTGTGTGTGTGTGTGTGTGTGTGTGTGTGTGTGTGTGTGTGTTCGTGGTAATGAAGGAATGTATCAGTCAGTGCAACAGTACAGCTCATTCATGTGTTATTAATAATTTTTGGGCAACAATGGAGCTCCACAGTGGAACAATATTAGACAATGGTCTTTTCATGAGATTTGATAACAATAAGAAAAAAGTAGAGTAACACCAGCTGTTTCAACTCTTTCTCTGTGACTGTCTCTCTACTCGCAGGTATTTCCAGCCCTTCCAGCTGTTGGTGGGGGCGATGGTGGTCACCTTGTTGTTCCTGGGCTTTGTCTGGGCTGCTGAGAACCAAGCTCCAATTCGCCGTTTCCGTAGAAACCACCCAGCGGTCTGTGTGTTGGCCATTCTTTTGGTCAGCTACTTGTTGCTGTCAGTGGTGGGTGGCGTGGCCGTGTTCCTGTTTGGGATAGCCTTCCCTATACTGAGTAAGACAGAAATACACACAAAAAAACATATTATTTACTTCCCTTTTATTGCTTCCTAGTAATGCTGATAGTTTTGGATTTATTTGTCATAGTTGAGATTTCTGCTGACACCTCAATATCATATCATATCATAGCAATATCTGGGAAATTGTTGTATTAGCATTGTTTAATACAAAGTCCTAAACTGCTGCTGCTTTTTATGGCATACAGTTAAATACAATAGAATATAAAAGAATCTGATGGAATAAGTGCTGTGGAGATGTACTTTATGCTGTATTTATCAAGACAGCAGTTCATTTTAGAGGTGATGAGTTAAGGGCCGTCCACACTAAGAACGATAACGATAACAATTACAATGTGAACATCCACACTTATGAACTATAATGTCCTGTAAACAGCGGTGTCAAGCATATGCTGCATGTTCCAGCTGTGTCTGCAGCTTATGAAAATAGATTGATGAGGCTATTGATGACCGGTTACTGCTTTATGTTGTACAGAGAAATAAAAAGAAAAGCAAAAGGGTTCACAGGCAGGTGCTTATTCAGCATATAAATCAAGAAAAAAAGAAATGAAGGCCTGGTTCTCTCTGCAGTTGACATAAATAAAGGCCCAGGCCACTATTTGAGAATTTTGAGTAGTTTGAAACTAACTATTGGCGCTTTTCCACTACACAGTTCCAGCACGACTCGGCTCGCCTGGACTCCGTACGGTTCCAGAACAGACCTTTTCCATTACAAAAAAGTACCTACTCAACGTGGGCGAGGTCGTCATAGCACGGCTCCGCGAAACTAGCGTGACTTTGTTTTATACGCGACACAAAACACATAAACAATGGAGGACATGGAGGCAGTGGTGTACTTTCTGCTGTATGAGGCTTCTGTCTCACACAAAGCAAGAAAATTGAGCCTTATGGCTGTAACTATGGTTGTAACGCTGCTGCCGGTATTTAAAAATGCCGGGTTTGATTCTTGTGTGGGACGGCTCATGACTCTTCCAGCGACAACTCTTCTGACCAATCAGCGGCCAGCAGTGTGTCGACGTCACATTTTAGTACCGGCTTGGCTCGCTTGGAACCTCACCAGAGCAGGTACTAAAAAAGGACCAGGTACCAGGTACTATCCCTAGTGGAAAACCAAAAAGAACCGAGTCGAGTCGAAGCGAGTCGTGCTGGAACTGTGTAGTGGAAAAGCGCCATATTAGTACTATTCCAAACTAGAGCCCAACCAATACTGGAATTGTGGGGCTGGTGCTGATACCGTTATTAGGGAGTAAAAGAATTCCATTATTGATATATTGGCCAGTTATCTTGTATATACAGAGTATACGCATAAACACACTTTATTGTCACTTATTGGAAAGCATAGACACAGATACCGATATATATTTGATAGGCTAATATCGGCCGATAATTTCAGTTCACCGATATATGGGTCGGCCTCTATTTCAAACCAACTTAACTTCATTCATCTGTCATTCCCTCCTTCACAGTGGTTCTCGTCCACGCATCGGTGAGACTTCGCAACTTGAAGAACAAGATGGAGAACAAACTGGAGAGCATTGGTCTGAAGAGGACACCCATGGGACTCCTGTTAGAGGCCCTGGGACAGGAACAGGAGGCTGGATCCTAGAGAGGAAAAAGAAGAGGAGGAAGAGGAGGTGTGCAGAATATGGTTGAAGGTGAAGAAATGGATGAGAGCATTACTGCAGGGAAAGAGGAAGAATTAACGAATCATTGGACATGGTGGTTTGGGTTGTTAAAAATTATTCAGAAGTCAGCAGTGAAGGAAATTACACATTCTGTGGTCCAATAGGAAACAGGCAGATAACAAACATACATAGAAATCATCATAACGAACAAATGATCAAATCATCCCTGATCTGTTTTTGCCAAACTTGCACTTTAAGCACGCATTGTTTTGTTTGATTTATTTTGACTAGATTTGTAGTTGCCATACATGTGTGGAGTGTTTTCCGCTTTCTGTTGAGCATATTCGCATTTGAATTATTGTGTGTCTTTATATTAACTTGCAGTCTGCCTGTGTAAATGATTCATACTCCACCCAGCACTTTTGATCTAAATATTGATCTGTGCTCCGTCTGCGTACAGTTGAAATTATGTGAGAAAAAGTTGAAGCATAAAAAAAACACTGAGTAATCATTGAATGCGAAAAGTTCAATATTTTGAGCATAAAGTTGTAAAGCTCAGTGACCAAATGCCTACATATTACTTTTTAACAATATACTTAATGTGTGTATACTAAGTGTTGAATTTAAGTGACTTAAATGAGGTTAAAAGGAAATCAGAGGTTTTACATGAAGAGCAAAGAACAAATCTAATCCATTCCTTCTAATATACAATCACATTCTTAATGGAAGTCTTTGTTCAGCTTAGAAGAGTCAATACAGAATGAACAGGAGCAGAAGTGATGAACTGGTGCCAAATCCCAGTTTTTAAACTAATCCTTAAAGTTGCCCCATTTTCAGCATGTATGTATTTAGAATAACTGCCCATTACAGTCCTCCACTGCTGGTCAAAGGCTCAGTCTTCAAGCGTTGGCTGTTGGTAGCAGCGCCACTGGAACAAATGAATAACTAAACTTAATTCCTTTATAACTGAAATCCTTGTTCCCACATATAAGTACTAACCACCCGGGTTTGTTGGTTGTGGTGCCAACACTTGTGGCCGCTGTATTTTTGCAAATTCCTCCTTGTAATTTTCTTTTTTTTTTTAGGGCGTGCTAGCGGAGTGGTTCTAAGATGGCAAAATGTTGGTGTTTGGTTTGGTGATCTCCTGACTTTTCATCTAGCATCACAGGGTCAACATTGCATTTTGTCAAATACTTTGGTTTATGGCAAAATATCTCCAAAATGAATGACATTCCTATAAGCTTTAGCTATACTTTCTTATTAATGCTCAGCAAGTTAGTGTTAGTGTGCTAATTCACAAAACTAAGAGGGTGAATATGGAAATTATTAGACACACTAGCATTTAGCATTTAGCTCAAAGTACAGTTTCATAGAGTAAGGTATGTGTAGCGCTTTCATCAAGAAAAAAATGCCAGTACTAGTTTATGACAGAATACTTTAAAATATTTTTAAACTATAGACATTCCCATAAGCCTCAGCTGTACTTTGTTTTTAGCAGTTATTAGCAAATGCTAGCATGCTAACACACAAAACTAAGAGGGTGAATATGGAAATTATTAGAAACTAGCTTCTAGCATTTAGCTAAAAAAAAAAAAAAACTCAAAGTACAGTCTTGCATAGTTAGGTATGTTTAGCACCATCATGGTTTATAACAAAATACTTAAAACATTTTTTTTTTAAACTAATGGCATTCCCATCAATCTCAGCTATAGGCTACCTTGTGTTTAATGCTAATTAACAAACGTTAGCATGCTAACACGCTTAACTGAGATGGTGAACATGGTTTCCATTTGTTTAGCATAACATCAGCCTGTTGCCATTGTAATTGAACATGTTAGCATGTTGATATTAGCATTTAGCATGCGCTGTTCTAATTATAGCCTCACAGAGCTAACATGGCTCTAGACTCGTAGTTATTTATTAATTATTATGAATCCATCATACACAGTATCTAAGTCCAGAATGACCACCAACCAAAGCCCTTGTCCCCACTTCCAGTCCATAAATATTAATTCATTAGATTCTTCAGACCCTGCAGTATGAAACAGCTAGCCCAGCATTGCTTCATGGTATTACAGATAGTTCCCTGTTTTGGAGAAATGATGTAGGACTGTTGTCTGAAGGAAAATTAATTAAAGGCACTCCTATAGAACATTTTAAAAAGCACTAATTATGATGGTAAGGTATTTCAGCAGTTTTATAGCAAATTATTTTGTATGAGAAAAGCTGACAGTGAAGGTATTTGAATAATTTATTGTATTGATTTGTTCATAAAACTGTTGTCAAACATGTGTAGGTGGTGAATGTTGAAATTCCCAGCCTGTTGTTAAAAAGCTGGTTTTTCTCTCTGCATTATTTTCATTCCCTGAATATTTTTACAGATTCCTCCTGACCGCTGTTTTAATCCAAGTTTGTGAAACTTGGCTGCAAAAACGTTTCCTCCTCTGTGACGTGCCATTCTGTTCAAAGCATTTTGAGATGCAGAGAATTACAATTTTTGCGTTTATGTTTGAATTTTTGATTACTAATCATATGGTTTACTATTGCCCTGAAGAAACAAACAATGCTCGAAATGACTGTGTATGTGCCATTGTACTTTTGATATTTGCCTTGTACAATTATGTTTTAGACAGTTAGTTGACATTATAAGCCTCATGACAGTTGTTAAAGGACTCTTCAGCAGGAAACATGAACATGTGAGTCTTCTGTAACATGTCTTCTCACTTGAGCAGCTTTCCCTACCACTGGTGGTTTGTCTTGACCTCCTAACCCTGCATCCACACAAGTCAGGTTAACAACACTATATCTAAGCAGAAAGAAATGCCTCATGGTGTAATCTGTAACTTGTAATGATTTGCTGACTTACAAGGATATAAAACATTTTAGCATGACAGTGCACAATTAACTTATTTTACAGGTGATCATTCTGAATGTTCAATGTTGCCTTCCATTCAGCCAAGTGTTTAAATTTTGATTCACCAACACAGCGTCTGGTGGTTTTTGACAAAAGCTGGTAAATACATTTGTTTAAACCACCCTTTTTTTTAAATAAAAAGATTGCTGTCCTGCAGTGTTTATGGTCTATCTGTTTATCCATCCATCTATCCTGTCATACAAATCCAGAACTGGAAAAAAATTAAGTCCGTTTTACTAAAACAGGGTATTTACAGTGTATAAATAGCTAAAAAGCTTTGTGTACTCTCTGGTTTGATCATATGTGGCCTGTAGACCTTGCAGTCGGGCCTACTTCACTCTGCCACGTAGAAACAGTTATGGCAGGAGAGCTACAGCCTGGGCTAGCCTTAGTTAAGGCCATCTCCACACGTAGCCAGGTATTCATAAAAACGGATATTCCCCCCTCAAACATCGTCCACACCAGATCGTTTTCAGAAAGGTTTTCCTCAACAGGAACCCACATAAATACACTGCATAAAGCCTAAACAAAGGTCACACACCTGACGTTAACGCTGACACGAAAACTGAGTTTCCCAAATCTCCACTTGGGTGGAAGTTTTCAGAAATAATCATTTTCAGTGACCTAAAATAGAGTTTTCCTGTGGATGAAAGGCAAAAACGTATGAAAATATATCTGTTTTCCAGAAACCTGGCTATGTGTGTACATGCCCTAAAGCTAAAACTACATGTCCTTACTTGTTTCTCCTTAACTCTTATCTGTAAAAAAAAATTTTTTTGAATGAACCATCATATTTCAGTAAATTATTCCACATAACTAAATGAGGCAGTTGCGAAATCCAATCTAAATGGAGAAAAACAAACCTAGCAGAATTGCTAAAGGTAGCTAGCTTGTTAGCAGAGCTGGGACCACCTTTTATAGCTTTTGACTCAAGCAGTTTATTTCAATTGTGTCTTTATTATACTAAATTCAATTATAAAATTCATGGTTTATTTTCAAATAAATGAATAAGGCCAGAGAAGCTAATTGTAGATTTTGCAGTTGTCCACTTGCATTCTGTGAAGGTTGTGAGTGCTGCAATACCTTACATTACCTGTCTATCTCAGGGACACCGTACAATTAATAAACAAAACAGATCTCAGCCAACATTCAATTCTTTTTTCTGGGTTATTGGGAAAGTCTTCACCACTGATATTTTATGTTATAAATGTTGGTTAGAGATAAAACTGAGGTCACATGATGACACCTAAGCCAGTTCCTTATGCTAAGTGAAGCTAAATGACATGTTCTGAACAAGGAAATGACCTGAAATGTCTTGACTGAATACAGTGAGGTAACATAGGCCAATCAGAATGATTCTTTGACCTCACAAGTGTCTATGGGGAACAGTTTCAGTACACTGAAGGGTTTGTCACCTTAACAGCAGGTGGTGCTCTCTCTCTCATTCTCTCTCTCTCTCTCTCTCTCTCTCTCTCTCTCTCTCTCTCTCTCTCTCATTCTCTCTCTCTCTCTCTCTCTCTCTCATTCTCTTTCTCACACATACACACACATACACTTTTCATAGACAGTTTTTAACTCTTTGTCTCCTGAAATATAGAATTATGACAAAGCATGTCAGACATTTGAAAGTCAAAGCTAAGTTCACTAAGTCAAAATTGGGAGTATTATGTTAACGGGAAACATTCCCCTCTACACATGTTTTAAGTCATTTAAAGTACTCTGTTTGGTGTAATAACTTGTGTCTGATGCCGTTTTCAACAAAAAAGTTGAGTTAAAAATTCTTAAAATTACAACTTCCTCACTGAAAGATCCAGAATGTAAGAATATACAAATCAAAATACTCCCCTTCTAATCAAAAACATGTTTTCTCTTTCCTTCAGTTAGATGTTAATGATGCATACTGGACAACAATTTGCTCCAAATTAGCAATAATGTCATAAATCATGCTCATAGGTTCATTTTTCCCCTATACCCAGCATTTAGTATATCTTTTTTCCTGGTGATACTGGTCTCCCCTTATTTTTGCTTTCAGTTTTCAGTTGAGTCAGGTTGTTAAAAATAAGAGTTCATACCACAGTACATCATGACTCAGTAGGCTGCAGAGATACACAGGAAACACAATGAGGGTGGGGGGACCCTGAGTAGGGACTGAAAGTTGGTTGCAGCTCCCCTTTAGAATAGAAGAATATTGACTATAAAGCACTGAAGGACTTTAGCCTTATATGGAAGAAGCTATTTGTACACTCGAAGACGACGGACATCTGATTCTGTCTTTCAGATTGATGTAATGATGGTTTTTTTTTCTTTAATACCTACTTTTCTCAAGTATTTATAACAACAACCAAGACCACTTTTATGGCAGACTAATAATCAAACATTTATTCATAATTCATGGTTTCTTTCTCACTCTGCAAGTCATCAGAAAATAGAAGACTGTAGCTTAGAGTAATGATATTGGAGAAGAAATACTAAGTCACAAGTTTTAACTAATAATACTAGGTTCATGTTGCATTACAACATAAGTGGTTACTTTATTACTCCGTGTAAGTTAGGCCTACATAGGTTCATCAGAGGGAGAGGCTTATAGGGATACAACAGCTTATGGAAATGTCCTGTTTTAAAGATTTTTTGGAAGAAATTTTCATTGGCATACTTGGTATATTTCCTGCTGTAACAGGAAGTTTGAAGAAAAACATGATAATCTGTGATTTTAAGGTTTTTAATTCATGGTGGGGTTTTTTTGTTTTTTTTAAAGCATTCACTACAAGATGGAAAAACAGTTTCTATCCATCCACAAATCCATCATCACACTGAACTCTGCTCTGAAATCACATACACACACACACACACACACACACACACACACACACACACACACACACACACTCACACTCTCACACACACACACACACTATAATCAATATCACGTCAAATCTAGCTATGAACATCCTTGTGCAATTATTTGCTACTTATTTATTTATTATCGTTTACACAAGTGCAATATCTTTTACAAGTGCTAATTTTATACGTATTGAGGTCCATTTCATTTTTAACTTTTTTTAAAGCATATGTTGGTAATTATGTGAATGTGAACTGTGTATGTTCTGATGAGTATGTGTGTGATAAATCTTTCTTTTTATGTATATATCTTGAGTTCCATTTTTAGGCAGTGTACTGAATTTACACAATGACAATAAAGTGATCTTGAATCTTACTTGTGTGTATATGCCAAATATATCCTACAATTGTAATCATCTCTTAAAACGTCTTTCTAATTTGCTCTCTATGGAAAAATCCAATCACTTTGACAAGATGTGGGACTCATCCATAAACATCCTGGAGAAATAATAGTTGGTACTCCCCTCTTATTAATTCAATAAAACACATCACAAATCTGTCTGTCCCTCACACGCTCCTTAATAAATATAGCCTCTCACACACATTTCTATCTCCAGATAGTCCCTCTAACACACAAACACAGTTGGTGTGTATGTTTTTCCAGGGAGGAGTTGCTCCCACGTCATCGGGGGGGGGGGCAGCTTTAAAAAGTCCCCACCCTCCCGAGACCAGCCCAGAACAGAAACTGAAGCAGAGACAGTGAGACAGTACAGCAACAGAAACACACTGACACACTGCGCTTTGAACAGACAGACACCACCTCTGGTAAGACACATACGATCCTGAATCCTTATCTTTAAAACTCCCATAATAAACTCAGATTTAAATAGGAACTTAATATAATCAGTGATTTGTTACGTTGCCGATTTGTAATAGATAGTAGAATCACTTAAACGTTATTATTTCCTGTGATTTTCTTATAATCTAATGCTTGTGCGCTTCCTGAGTGAGTTTACACTGTCGGTAGTGCGCAGCTGTGTTTTCTGCGCGTGTTTTAAGACTATTTACGTGATATCTTCATATTGTTTCCTTGTCATGAATGTAGTCTTATCAGTTCAGCATCAGCCAGTGAAGAAACATTGTTCAACCTGTTGCGGTGAATGATCGTCAGTTTAGATTGCCTTGTTATTGACATGCTATGTTATTCATTTATTTATTTATTTAAATTTTCTTAAACAACAGGAAATGTGACAATCGGTGCAGAAAGGTAATGATATGTAAAATGCAGCCGGACAATTGCATTAACGTAGCCGTTACGTTAGTGCAAAGGTATTGCGTTATAAATTGCTACAACATACTATTAAACATTAGAAAAGTTATTATATTGTAAAATAGCAGCCTACATGGCATAATGGCATAATATTAGACCACAATGAATGCGGGTTTTACACATTTATCCACCAACTTGGACATAGTTTTTTCCCATCTTCATTAAAACATACACACAGCACTATAACAACACAGACAGGAGTATATAATATAATACACACAATGTAACCAGGCAACCAGGGAATGATAGATGCATTTCTTATATATGTTCTTTGTTGATATCCTGGCTGTGACACCTTCCCACCCTAATGTTACATCAGACAGTGTTACCATGTGGCAACATTTAAGCGCACAATACAGAATAACACTTGACAGGACCCATGTGTTATGTTAGGTTAGATGATAGAATCAGCTACTCTGACCTATATTAAGAAAACATATTCTGTGTATTTTGGGCAAAGAGGTTTTTCCTCCTCAAGCTCTTGTAACAGTCAGCTGTTCCAACACAGTTTCTGTAAACAGATTACAATAGCATTGAAAGTTTACCCGGTGACAAGGGAAGGAGGGAGGAGACCGGGATAGGGTTTTTCCAGGCAAACAGTAGCAATTACATCATGTGGCTGTGAGTGACTAAGTCAGGCTCTGCGGGGTAGAGGCAGGTGGTTACCAAACCCTTTTCTAGAAGTAGGTCGAAGTTTCTGAAAGTACAGATAAAGGCTTCCTTTTTTATCTCCTCAAACAAACCTTCTAAGTCCCTCCCCTCTCTAGGTCAGACTGCACTGACAATGGAAGATTATTGTTGATAACTGGCGTGCCGTTATTATCTTAAGTACAGCTGTGGCAGTGTTATTGGCAGTTGTAAAAGTAGTCATAATAGCACTAATTATAGGGTGATGGTGGAAGTGATAGCAGCAGCAATAGTAGTTACAGTTAGGAGAGTTCTAGAAGATATAGTTGAAGTAATAGCAGGTGTGGTAGTAGTAAGGTAGTAGTAAGTATAAGTGATAAAAACCATTAGCAGTGGTTGAAGTATTTAGATCCCTTATTTAAGCTGCAGTACAACCGTATCAAAAATACTTTATTTCAATTAAAATTCACACATTCATAATCGTAACCTAGTTAAAGGTGCAGTGTGTAGAATTTAGTGGCGTCTAGCAGAATGGACTTGGCAGAAATTAAATATTCAGTATGTTTTAATTAGTGTATAATCACATGAAAACCTTAGAATGAGCCCTTTATATCTACATAGGGAACAGGTGCTCCTCCACAGAGGCCGCCATGTTGCATCACCATGTTTCTACAGTAGCCCACAACAAACAAACCAAGCATTTACTGTATGGAGGGCCATTCATGGCTATTGTAGGTTGTTCTACATGCTTTGTAGGAGAAGAAGAGGGGAGGGTTAGTTAAGTGGTTGCAATCTGCATCCTTACCACTAGATGTCACTAAATCTTATGCACTGGTCCTTTAAGTAAAACTACTGATATATTAAAAAACTACTACTGGAATAGTCAGTCCTAAATTTGCCTGGTAAACACGTGGACACCACTAATATATGAACTTCAGAGGTACTGTTACAGAGCCAGGCTAGCTATTTCCCAAGTGTTTCCAGTCTTTATGCTAAGCTAAGCTAACTGGCTGCTGACATGAAACTGGTATCTATCTTCTTAGCAAGTAAAAATGACTAAAGGTGCTGTTTCTAGCTTCGCTGGTATGACTTAAGAGATAAGACTTGCCGCATTAATGTTGTTTCTATGACAGTAGAATGAATATCTTTGGGTTCTATGCTAGTTAGTTGGTCAAAACGAGACATTTGAATGCATCATTTTGCTGTATGGAAAATTGTGAGTGACATTTTTCACTTCTTTTTATATTTTATAGACCAAAAATTGAATCAATTAATTGAGAAAACTATAGTCAGATTAATTGATAATGGACATAAATGTTTATTGCAGCCATTACAAAAAGTATAATTAAGTGCAAAACACATAAACATCATGAATTGTTTGTACTAACTTGCATAGTCTTTGTGTAACTTGTGTAAGTCCTCTTCTCTGAAGTAAGCTTGTCTCTTTCTTCACAGGAGGAAAGATTTGTGGCGTCTCCGTGTTGTGGATGAGCCTGTAAGAAGATTATTCTCTTTGTTTCAATATATTTGTCATCACAATCATCTCTGATAACCTCTTAAAAAAACAGCGTCTTCTAATCTTGGACATCGAGTAACTCATCAGAGCAGTTTGGTAAAACTGTGGTGCCTTTCTGCTGAGAAGGGTGAGGTTACTCTACAGAAACATTCTATACTCAAGAGACAAGAAGTCTCCACTCTCTACTAGTGCAATTGCACATTATAATTTAATATAAAAACCAAAGTAAAGAGTTATTTTTGTAGTATCAAGGACAGTTTTGATAAATTTGCATTGGCCCAAAAGGGAGAGGCCAAAGGGAGGGGACTGCCCCTCCACTTCATCATATAGATAAGTGCCTGACTGAGTTCCTAGGGTCTTTACACCTTGCCCAAGGACACTTCAGCAGAGACCTTCGCTGTGGTGGTGACCAAGCTGAAACTTGAACATTGCTAACTTCGTAAGCTGTCAAACCATGCTGCACCTAAAGAAATACTTCACTGAGGGCCTCATCCAGATGGCCATTCTGCTCAGCCTGTGCGGAGTGAGGGTTGACGTGGGACTGGATTCCTACCTGCCTCCATCCTTGCACGAGATGATCCTGGGTCCGACCTCGGCACTGACCCAGACGCAGTTCCACAACCTCCGCAATCGCCTGGAGGATGGCCACGGCCTGCACCCAAAGAGTGTGGACCTCGATGGTTTCTTCACAACACGAAGACTGCTGGGCTGGGTCCACTCTCTGGACAGACTACAGGTAATATTTCTATCTCCAGCTGGAGAGCACGGCTGAAAGACCTGTAGTTTGAAAGACAAACATGTTGAAGTTTGAACTGTTTAATACCCGTCTCCCAGGTTCCTCAGGCAGAGCTGGAGACATGGCTGGTACAGCGAGAGCCAGATCCTCTGCCAGTGGAGAGAGCTCCTGCTGTAGTAGAGAGAGACCGAACTGCCCCGCCTGTAGAGAACACAGTTGGACTTGGTATTCTTGAAGAAGAAGAAGATAATGATGATAAAGAGGTACAGTTGTTTCATTCACACTGTGTGGTTTAGAACATATAGAGATTTTGTTTTAGCATGTTCTTGTCTACCTGAGACCAGGTGTACACTTCAATACCCATACTACCATACTACTTAGTATGCCAGAAAAAAATTTAGTATGTCCCAAGTATGTCAAACGCAATATGCCAAAAGTATTGAACGCAAGCCAGCATGCCTTTCTAGCTATTCTGACTCAGAAACCTCTGAAAAATGGAATATATATTGACTGAGGCACCAAGAGAGCAAAGATAAATGAAAGGACATTGGCAATGCAATGATAGAAGCCAGTCGTAATTTCTTAGAATTGCAGATTCTATGACCCAAAGAAAACGTTATACACTAACAGGACACAAAGCTCTGCCTTATTGCTAATAAAGAAACCTTGTGAAATGTTCAGAATGTATAATATTTTTGTCTTACCCAGGTTTTAAAAGGGTTGCAACATACCCAGCAACCTGCTATAGGTTATACTATATGTTGGAATTACTAAATAGTTTTGTTTTTCACTTACGAATGTATGTTTATGAAATAAGTAGTTATCTTATTATGTCTTTAGGTCAGGCGTGACATGGGTATGTTATGTCAGTTCAGCAATCTGAGTTGACCTTTGTCCACGCCACAGCCATGTCCGATCTAGAGCAAAAGCCCTTGTTCATCTAACAGGTTTTACTACCGCTGCAAGAGGCCAACTTTCCTTTACACTGCCTTTGAAGCATACTAACACTTAGTTGTGGTTCTACTGGGTCTTGAATCCAGGACCTTCTGCGTTTTAAGCTAGTTTTAAGAACGATCTACATGTCTACTCTCTGACGGCCACCATCAAAAATGTAAACACTGAAAGAAATATATCCTATGCTTTATGAATACTTTATACTCCAAATAGCTAAAAGAGCAAGAGTAAGAGCTACAGTCTGAGACCACTTTCCCAATGGTATGGTTCACAAAAATTTGTTAGCAGACTATTGACCTACCCAAAATACCACAGAAATAGCAGTAAAAAAAACAAACAAACAGGTTTGAACAGACACACAAGCTATTTCTTAATGTTAATTATATTAATCAGTGGTGTGGACAAAAGCTCTATTTTTGTTTTTGACTTGCCACAAAGCTGAGTGTAAAGTCATGTGAGATAATGAGTCACGGTTAGATGAGTCACCACCGCACCTAGATGACCTCACAAGGAAAATGAAGAAATACAGTCAGTTTTGCAGATGAAATGGTAAAAACACCCTGCTGAAGAAGGTATACAGTACCTATCAAACAAATTCACTTCAGTATCCTGGTTTTTGCAGGTTAATTTCATACACTTTACAGGATAGAATAAGTTTGTTAAGTCTGTCTGCAGTTTCTTTTGAGTGCAAAATGACCTCTTTCCATTTTCAGTGGAGGAATTTTGTAGCCTTACTTTGGAAGATACCTACTTGATTTGTCTAAATCAGTCTGCTGAACCCTAATTGCAGCTTCCTACATCCCCACTTGGAGGGGATTTCTTCACAGCCAGTACTGACAAGATAAACCATTCCCTGAATCAGAATATTGCTTTAAGACAAACTTGAAAAAATTGGAAAACATCCTTAAAAACATCCTAAAAGCAACATTATTGTTTGTTTCTTGCCACTTGGGGACATCAGGACAAGCTAAAAACACTCACACATATCACCCTATAAAGTTCTTATGGTGAACTTGATAGCAAAAATGTGCATCTATACACATTCAGGAGACACACAGCAACATTTTCATTCATTTAGAGTCATGGTTCTGTCCACCTGATGAATCAAAGTCTAACATTCACTCTCCTTCTAGCTCCATTTTGGTCTGCACCATAGCTGCTTCTGGAAATTAGTTTAAAGTTATGGGGATTAAAACCAAAACAATGAGCTGAAAGACACTAAAATACTACATAGAGCTTAAGGGAACTACAGAGTTTGGTGATTCATCATCATCATCATGAATGAAACACATTGAGTGGCCCCTAGGTATGAAATGCTATATAAATAAAGCTGCCTTGCCTTGCCATGAGCGACCAGTCTCACATTACATGTAGTCATTAAATACATTGTAAATATTAAAATATTGATTAGTGAAGCTTTACGTCTGCTTTTATGGCTGGCCAGTAAAATTCAGGCACATCTGCACACTTCTGCAATATACACAGTTCTATTCATATTAGGATGTCTGTGTAGATGGAATGTTCACACGGTTGTTCTGCATGTATGTTGCAGACTCCAGCAAACATGGGTAGATGATAAAATTTACCTCATGTAAGGCTTTGCAGATGCTACAGTTAAACTTCTATCACACTCAAAGTCCTGTCTTTGTACAGGTGTGCTGGAACAGTGGATTAGGTGGAGACAGATCAGGCAATGTGAGACTAAGTGTGACTTTGGCATTTTAGTCAAACAGATTTCTTCTTAGCCAGAAAGCTTAGTGGGCAGGGTGGAAAATAGAATGACTGGTACATATGTGGATAAGGTTAACCAACAGTACATGAATTAGTGTAAGTCAGATAACATAATGAGGGGGTATCAGCTGATGATCATCTGATCTGGGTGGTACCATTGTCTGTGGTGAGTGATATGTTCCTGCCTGAACCTACATGTATACTGTGAGTTCCAATAAATAATGTCAGCACCTCAGACATGTCCCACCAAGCTTTGGCTCATGAGACAGACTGAAGCACATACATAACCTGACTGACTGGCTGACTGATGTCCTAATTATGGAAGACTCTCAGATCTTTCACTTCATAAACAAACATGTTAAAACTAAAAATAGTGTAATCTGTGGAGCTCATCAGGCATGAATACATGTCTAAAACTGTTATAGAAGAGGCAACTCCAGGGCCTGAGTCAGTTTAGACTTAAGCAGAAATCTTTTAAAATCTTACTGGAGTGTTAAAGTGTTACACTGGATCTATGTACAAGTATCAGTCTCTGCCTTTCCACACAAAGACGAATGTTCCAGAATATTCCATTGTATTTTTACCTTTACCGGCCAACCAATAAAACAAGGTCAATTGTTTAAATGTCGAGTCATACAAACTGAACTGGGACTAAATAAAACCCCCACAGACTCCACAGCAGACACAACACAGTGGCCGGTGCTAACAAACAAACTGTACAATATATAAATAGCCCTCAGACTGGCCAACATGTCCAGTCAAGATACTTTGTGTGTTTGTGTGTGTGTTACAGAGTCATGTGCAGCGGTATATTAGGGTTCCAGTGTCAAGCATAGCAACAATGCCTGCATTTACTGAGAAAACTCTTTATGTGTGTGTGTGTGTGTGTGTGGGTGTGTGTGTGTGTGTCTATACGAGAGTTGGATACCTCAAAATACTTCACTTTAAATGAACCCACAGCACTGATTCACCACACAAAATCACCACAAAAGCAGGGTTGTCGGAAGATTTTGGTACATGTCAGCAGCATCATACATGTCAGTAAAGCAGGTAGCAACAAGCACAGGTGGGTCAATACATCATTTTGCTATTAGAGGTGGTGTTCAAGCGTTATAACTGAATCAGGTTGGTCGGAGGCGTGTCGAGTGCTGTCACCTCATCATAGCTGGTAGTTTATTGGTTATTCTGACAATGAATATGCTATTTTACTATCACCAGGTTTTGCTGATCATTACCTTTGCTATCTCTTTTAATGGTAATTCTAACAATACACACACCATTATTTAGCAAGTCTTAAAACGTCAGCTGTTGTTACACTCTTCTTCACTCCCATTCACCTGCTATTGGCTGCTTTGATTGGGAAGCTAAACATTTGGTCAGTTTATTGAAAGTGATGCACCTTTCCTCTTCTATGAATGATGAAATATTTCTGAGTTCTGGAGTGATTTTTACACCAAACAAGCAGTAAGACGTCAACTTGGGCTCTCTGAAATTGGAATTGGAATTTTCAACTATTTTATGACGATTTATAGATAATACAAATACTTAATTCACTCTACTCAAATACCCAAACCAGGTAAGGCAAAGTAAAATGTGTTGAAATCAGTCAAATCCTCTGCAGTGATGGAGAGAATGAGTACAGGAAATGAGAAAAACTGTAAAATGGTAGTATTTCAGTTTGTTATGAGGAGCTACAGCTGAAGCACAGTGTCATTTTACAGCAGGTCTATATATCTGCCAGCCACACATGCACGCACACACACACGCACACACACACAACGAACTTGATCTAAGTACACGCTACCTTCTCTTCTTCAAACTGAAATTTAACAGAACTGTGTTTTAGAATTCCCCTCATGCATCAAATTGCACGCTTACACACATACACAACACTTTACTAGCTTTCTCCTGGCCTTGTGACTGACCAGCTTGTTTTGAAACCTGATCACTGGTCCATTGCGTCCTGACACACATTTTACATCCTTCAGTTTTGCAATCCCTCTTGTTTACTGCACCAACACACACACACACACAAACACAAACACTCAAATGCAATGAGGCAGTGGCATGCATATAAACAAACTTACATAAATATATGAGGTGCTAACTTGGGCTTCCTTATTCAGCAGTGTTGCAGAAGAAAAACAGCCAAACTTGCTTTTGCCAAATGCTAGATTTAAGGACATGAGGAGTAAGTGGGAATGTACAGAGTGTACCAATGGATCAAAACATAGTTATTATGTAACACTTATGTTTTTAGTAAGTAAGACTGATTCATGCCATCAGCTGCATCACAGGGACAGTAAAACATAATAGTAACATTATGTACAAGAGTAATATTGGTGTTGAATGATGATGAGTTTGATATTGTTACTACACAGATTTTTAAAGTATGTATATCTGATAAAAATATTTCTTTACATTTTTGGAAACACCATCATTACTAGGGGCATGCAAGGTTCCATAGTGTAGAGGTTATCATGTCTGCTTTACACGCAGAAGGTCCTGGGTTCGAAACCCAGTGGAACCAATATTTTAAGTATTCAGGGTCCATAGTTTATCTCAAATTAGATTGAAATCTGTTGGGTCACATTTGCCCTTAAGCCACATCACTGTACCATGTAAAATAATTTAAGAAATTTGTCACGGAAAGCAAGAAATAAGCTTTGTCTCCGAGAGGTTGATAAACTATCATTTATCCTGACTCAGAGGTTATGGCACTTAGGCATGTTCACAGACTATTGCAGATAGAAAAAAAATGTTTGGCTCTCAGTCGCACTCGTCTAGTTAGGACAGGTATACGTGTACACATATGGCACATATATGTTCAAGCCACATACGTGTCATTGATGGCCAGCTGCTGAGGGTCTCTGGGTTTGTCTATAAGCCCCTAGCCAGGTCAGGAGAAGGTTAAAGCTATTCTGAGTCTGGCTGTCTGTCTCTGGGTAAAATAGGAGCCTTTACATACTTTACATTCAGCCCAGTAGTATGGAGGTAAGAGATATGTTAGCTCTGCATAAGCGGTGTTGTAATCTTTTGTTTGTCGGCATATCTTTCTGCTTATCAGTATATATGTCCAAAAAGATGCATTTAACATATCTTTAAATGAAATCCCAACATTTTCTCCTTTAAGTGTAACCCATTGTACTATAATCTAGTCTTAATCAAATCCAATGCAACATGCTAAAGCCTCATGGTAGCTGTAGTTGCTGAACACTAATAAAATAAACAGGTCATTTAGCATATGTTAAGATGTAATATTTATGACAAAATATTGTGACCATCAAAATAAGTAGGTTTTCTGTTGTGAGGTTCCATAGTGTAGAGGTTATCACATCTGCTTTACGCGCAGGTTGTCCTGGGTTCAAAACCCAGTGGAAGCATGACTTCATGTATTTTGAGTGCAGGGTGTATCTCAGGTACCATTTTTAAATATAGCATGGTGGGTCAAATGATTCCTAGAAAGCACTATGTTGAGTTCAAAACCCATTAAAACCAGTGCTTTAAGACATAGGCTAGACTGTCCAGTATTGAACATGATATATTGAACCAATGTCTGTTTAGGCAGTTTGAGACCCCTGCAGCATATAGGTTGTTTCTAAGTTTTTTATTATTGTCTCTGCAACCAGGAAGGAACATATGATGTATTTAATCATGGTGCTGCTATGGATGATGAAGAGGAGGAGGAGGAGGAAGAAGACCTGGCCTGGATGCACAGGCGTCACTCGAGGGCCGAGGGTGGAGGAAGACCACAAAGATCTGACCATCGTGGTAACAACAGAGAGCTGAATCAGAATGAAGGAGACCAGGTAAGACATAGCAGGAATATGATAGAAGAACAAGATTTATTATCATGGAATTATGATAAAAGGCTATTTCATGAATTTTAGTCTTTGAAGACAGTACAAAATCTGGAAGACACTGATTACTTGAGGTTTGAGCATTACAAGACTTACATGACACTAAACACAATGAATATATGACACATTTTGTAGGTCATGCACCCTTTTAAAATGAACTAGGTTGTTTGATGTGTCATCTGAACACATCTAAAAGGTATGCTGTCATTGTCTCTGCATCTCACTGCCTCCCCAATGTCTCTCAAGTACTCTTTGTGTGTCTCAATGTGATGCATTGTACAAATGGGAATTCTTTAAAACCCTGCTTTCATACCTTTGCACATCTGGCCAATGGCTATGTCAAGTTGGGTTCTAGAAAGTTACAAAAAATGTCAACGTCAGTAAAGGGGAATCAGATACTTTTAGATAATTTGACAAGAAATCAAAAAATGTCCCCTGTTTGTCATATGAAGCTATAGAATGATTAAGTGGAGCCAAATTGGGTTAAGTCTAGGTTGTGAGGGACCCCTAGCCTACTGCAAAGAGTGACAGTCTGAAAAAGTTTGTCAGTATCAGCCTTATGAAATCCAGTATCGCTAGAACCTGCCAGACATATATATATACACTGTGTGGTGTATAAACTTGTGTACGCATTAGGCGAAGGTTATCACAGCATCTGTCACGCTTGGAATCAGAGCTGGATGCTTCATCTCTAAATGCTTGAGTTGCCAGCTCAGCAGAATAGGAAATCGTGGGTGACACACTTTGGCAGCTGCACTCCAAAGTGTGTGTTACACCCAGCATACGCTTTCTAACATGTAACATGCATATAGAAATGTGTGTGTGTGTAAGTGTGGAGACTTACTCACGTTCACATTTTGACTTACTTCATAGTAGCATTTAAAAATATCAGATATGGGTTAAGTATGTCACAACGATGCCCCTTGTTTTTAGGGCAGATCTAAGCGGAAACCTGCCTACCACCTTTCCAACACAGCACTGCAGGTCAGAAATCAGAAGTGACAAGTGTCTGATTTGTGACAGGGCATTGGGAAGTTGATGAAAGACAGAAAAAGAGGCACAGGCTCTCGCTATGTGTATGTTCTAAGTTGTCACTCTCATGAACCCGCTTGTGGGTCAGACTGCCTCTTGAGGCCTAGTTAGTGTGCTAGTGTGTTAGTGTGTTAGTGTGCTGGCTCCTGGACAACACAGCCAGACAAAGACTGACCACAAATGTTCACAGCTGGTTGTAAGGCTTATATCAAACAGAAATTACTCTAGAGCCATCATCATTGAATTTAATTTTTATACCAGCATGAACAAGATATAGACCATACTGCCCAGTAGCCCCTCTTTCCACCATTCCAACAACATTGTTAGCCACACTGAAATTTGACATTCATGAATAGTCAAATCTTTGGTGACCCTCTGACTTTTCATTCAGTGCCATTAAGAGTTCAATATTTTGATTTGACCGATACATTGGTTTATGATCAAATACTAGCCAAACCCATCAGCCTGAGCTGTGCTGTTCAGTGCTAATTAGCAAATGGCAGCATATGCTAACATGCTAAATGAATGGTGACAATGGTAAACATCATACTTTAACAAAAAACATCAGTCATTGTGAGCATGTTAGCAGGCTAACATTAGCATTTAGCTCAAAGCAACCCGTGCTTAAGTGTAGAATTACAAACCTGCTAGCATGGCTGTAGACTTTATCTGCTGTTCTTAGCTGAAAAAGTCATTTTTAGCAAAAATCAGTATTCCCCTTATCAGTTACACCTAAACAGAAAACAGTGTGTTAGGGGTCACTGAAAGAGGTTGTAAGAAATGTAGGAAATCACACATTGGCACATTGAGGAAAATGAAATCTGAGGGGAGATTACCTTTAAAAACATATGGATATTACTTTGGAAGGCAGCTATCTCATCAAAACTGTAAGGTTAAACTCCACTCATAAACTTCTGCCCCTCATTCTTGCTCTTTCTCTCTTTCTATTTTCAGACCACCTCCTCCCTCCAAGAGTGTTTGAGGCTATTGGAAGAAACGTTTCCCTTCTTAGAGGAACAACAGGTACTGCCCTCTTCTGTTCTCTTCACCTTGATCTTGATCAGTATTGTAATGTCATTTGTAATGTATTTCACTGTAATCAGCATTTCACCGTCTTTGTCCCTCAGTTATGTGATGTTGGTGGTAGAAGGAGAGACCTAGAGAATCAGCTTGCAGGCAGGGATCCCCAACTGTCCTCCATCATCCCTGATGATAACCCTTCCTCAGACTTGGAGCTCCACTGGCAGGACCTTTTGGATATCATGGAGCCTGAGGTGATTTGGAGAAGGAAACAAAACACAATTAAATTTGGCAACGCAGAAGTAAATGACTTCATGAGTTCAGAAACAAGATGAGAATATTACTTGACATGAAATGACTAAGCCAAGATACTATAGATTTAGATGAATTGTGCATGCTTCTTTTCCAGAACACACATGTTGACATGATGACATCATTTGACCATGGCCTGGATTCAAGACCATCTAGGATCTTTAACGGTGTTAGGTCTGAAGCTCTGCAACGAAACTCTAACAACCATGACAACCGCTTAACAGAGACTGATCAGGACGTCCCACTGATTGAGGGTCCCTTACAGCATGGTAATTCAATTCAGAAACTGACATTTGTTGTAAAGATTCAGGGAGAGCAGTTCCATTCTCGACACAAGGTCCTACTTACTTGTTATTTCTTAATCTTGCAATCACATCTCATGGGTGTCCTCAGCAGATGCAGTTGCTCATGGACATGGCTTTTTAGTTGTTATCACCTTACCAAAATTCCATACAAGGGTAATGTTAATGTATTAATTAAGTAGGACCTTCTACTGAGAATTTTTTGTCAAGTGGCTGTTTCTAAGGTCAAGAATACCTGAAGGTTCTTTGAATTATCATAATAAAGCTCTGATGCTAAAGCCCATAATTGTTGACATTTGGCATAATACCTGCTTTCTCTCTAGGTTTGTTGGGGTCTCCGGGCCAATCAGAGCTAGAACCAGCCCTGCTTCCCCTCACCCCCAGTGCAGATCTGGATGACCATGGTTCAGGCTTGAACACAAGGGACACTTTGAAAAACTCTCATGTAAATCCCACACCCAGTCTTCCAGACCACATGAGCCTGCTTGCAGAAAATCCGTCAGAAGACTTCAGTATGGGACTAAATGAAGAAAATAGTTTGAGCACCTTGAACGTGAATCTGCTAACAGAAGATCCTGTGGATAACATGGGAAGCAGCCTGTGTTCACAGTATGTTCTCTGCCCTGAAAACGTTGCTAGCTTCGATGTTAACTTACAGTCAAGTGACTTAACACCCTCCAGCACCACCCAAGACTTTTCGAAATCTCCTCCTGGCGTCTTTCTGGTTGACAAGGATGAAGATGTTAACGATGAAGATGGTCTCCCTAGCCCACTTGGTGCCCTCTTAGACGATGCCTCCATTCTGGATGAGATCAGATTGTTGGACCTGGCTCTGGAGGAAGGATTCAGCCCTGAGATGGCGGTCAAGCTGGAGGAGGAGGGCTACCTTGACCGTGAAGTAACCCAACATGAACCTGGCCAATTCAACCACAATATCACCAGTAAGGAGGAGAGAGAAGATAACCACTCTGGCTCTGGCATGGCAGTGACAGGAGAACAGGGTCAACCAAGGAGACATCAGCAAGGTAATTGACAAGGACAACAGACTTACTTCTATAGTTACTATGAAAAAATACTGTATCATACCACATACTGTATACAAAATAATGTTAGAAGAGTTTCCAATGCTAAATTCAAATTTTAAAAGAAAGTTAAACATACCATTACCTAATACATTACCTATTCCTATTCTAACCCTTCTCCTAGATGGTGAGGATGAGGCAGACTCGGACTCTGGTCTCTCTCTGGACTTCAGCCACAGCCCTGCTTCTCCATGCACTTCTGATGCTTCCTCGTATTCCTCTTCCTCCTCTTCCTCAATCTCCTCTTCATCTTGTGTGTCGGCCGTGGGAAGTCCCTTCTCTGAAGACGAGGACGAAGATGCTGAGGACATGTTAATTGATTCAGATATGGAAGTGGAGCTTACCATAAAGCAGGAGGAGCAGGAAGAGGAGGAAATGGGGGCAGTCGGGGGACAAGTGAACAAACTTCTCTCTCCTAACTATGGGGATCACAAGCTGTTCAATGCCTTTCCGTGGCTGGGGGATATCGACCATGATCACACATACAACCAGCACTTGCCCTCCGCCTCCTCTGTACCGCTGGGCAAGATGACCACCAAACACACCAAATCCTCCCCACGACATGACAACGACAAGCCTTACCACCGCTCGTCTTCTAGACACATCACCGAAAGCAAAATGTGGAGCCGGGATGAATGGCGTGCCAAAGCCCTGAAGATCCCCTTCTCCAATGAGCTGATTGTTGATCTGCCAGTGGAGGAGTTCAATGAGCTACTGGCCAATTACCAACTTAACGAGGAGCAGCTTACCCTGGTCAGGGACATACGACGCCGTGGAAAGAACAAGATAGCGGCTCAGAACTGCAGACAGAGGAAACTGGGCTTGCTGGTTGGACTGGAGGAGAATGTGTCAGGGTTGAGGCGCCACCGTTCGCGGCTGCTCCGAGAGAAACAGGAGGCCCTGAGAAATCTGCAGGAGATGAAGCGCAGACTGAACACGTTGTACCAGGAAGTCTTTTCCAGGCTGAGGGACGAAGAAGGGAGGCTACTGAACAATACAGAGCACATGCTTAATTTTGGATCGAATGGTAGTGTCACAGTGGCTCCACGGCAACAAGGGGCAGGGCTACCACTGACAGGTGAAAAAAGCAGGAAGAAACAGAGGGACAAGAAAAAGTGAGGATGACATACCAAGAACATTCACACAAAAATGCTTTAGACATTTGGAAATATAAGGAGCTATTATTCCTTCCAAGGTGTGTGATCAAAACCACAAAAAAGCAGGTAACACTGATGAGGTGTTGAATGACAGAACACACGAATTGTGCATCTGGTATCAACAGCAGGTGCAGACTCTCCAAAGAACTACGAAATCTTTAAACTAAACAGATTTTGTGGACAGGGATGTTTTTATTTAACACTTGAAAGAAGAACGGATGCATGGAGGGATGACTGGACAGAGGAAATCAAGACAGAAGAAAGAGGAGTTCTTTGAGGGAAGATATGATTATCATAATGTTGATAAGAAATCTTATGACGCTCTCCTTTCTTCATAGTAAGCATTTTCAGCACTGAAAAAGGACTTGAATACAACACTTGTTAAGCTCAAACATCTCAGAGGTCATTTTAGGCTGTTAGTACTCAGTGGAATGAATTCAGCAGATAGATGAAGTGGGACCAGTCTAAAATGCTAGTTCAGTGCCTATGTACAATCCTGCTTTTTCTTCCATCAGCTGCCTCAGAGACTGGGCAACAAACAGTAAACAGGCTGGATCCTGACTGTCAGCTAAGCAAAACAGATACTATGATGACTCTGAGCCAGCAAGAAATGGTTGCTGGTACATAGGAAGGGGAGTTGTGATCATGGGGGGTTGGGTCAGCTGGTAGAAGTGGGGTTTCCCAGTTTAAGACACTTCAGCAGGATTAAGTTCATGGAGATCATACTTGGGTATGTTAACTTTCCAGGTGGTGCAGTAACCACAGGCCACTTTGGTGCCGAAATGAACCATGCTATTCCCCAAAACTCCCATTAGGCACATTATGGGTTCTGCTGGACATAGTGCCCAGACATTAGGCATTACCTCCAGCAGAACCCTTTCAAACTAGAGCAAGAAAAGAGATTAGTCACCTTGGCCACTTTGTTGGACATTTATTGTCCTGGCAATTGACCCTTCTTTTCATAGTGCCCACTAATTTAACAATTTAGGAGATTTTAAAGAACAGTATATAAGCTAAACTTTTAGTCTCGAGAGGACAAGTAAGAATGAAAATAATAACTAAAAGATAAAATAATATCCTTTAAGGTGGATATAAGGTCTTTGAGAACAATAATTTCTGGATAGGGCACTTGTTGCTTAGGGATTTTTAAGGCTTCATGAATGTTTTAATAACAGACCGCAACAAATTCACTGTGGTATAGCTTTTTACCCCTAAGTGGTGCATGTATTTTTTTTTCTTGAGATCTGAAAGCATGATAGCAGTAGGTTTTATCTGTGCCTTTATATGTCATTTTCGATATACTTGTGTGTCTGTGAAGCTGTGAAATCACTGTCTATTTAAAACATCAAAAAAGAAGACATTTGTGTTCCAAAACACAGCATTGGAACCTGCTGTCACTTGTAAATTGATTGGCAGATCTTTAAAAAAAAAAAAGGCCATAAACTAAGTGAAGTTGTTAAGCTATTGTTTTAACATTGATAGAACAAAATTACTTTTCTTTAAAAATGGGTAAACCTGTATTCTTACAAATGTCCAAACACCTCGAAGTTAGTGTATCACCCTCTGGTGGCTGTGCACATAGCTGAGTAACACAGGAATTAAACACAGCAGCAGTTTGAACTCTTGATGGTGGGACTATATAGGCCTATACAAATTCTACCCTAATTTACAGTATATCAGTTTGTAGTTTAGAAAATCTTTTGTTTTGGTCAAGTCATGCAACTGGTATTCGCAAGTTGAACACAATTAGAGGGAAATACTCCTCACATGTGTAGTCAAATCACTGAAAAAAAAAAAAAAAAAAGCTTGTAATATTGTTGGATCATTTTTAGGTAGAAAATTGTTGCATGTTTCAGTACGTATTTCAAAATCAATTTACTGCATATGTCTGTGTGCTTTCCAGATATGTAGAATGAAAATGTCGCCACCTGTCTTTAAGAGGACAGAGTGTGAACTTTTACATGTAATAACCTGCATGTCTGTAACTACCACTAATGGCTTATTGGTTGTGAAGTTTTTACATTATGTGGATGCCCAATGTGCTTGCTGGTATTCAAGGACTTGGGACCTTGTTTTTTTTTTTTTTATAAATGAGAAGATTTTTGTAAAATGGAAAGATCTCAAATCAACTAGACCAATAAAAATAGGTTAAAAACCACTGTGGTATTAAGTGCATTTAATGTCTGACTTATATAATTTTGTTCGTGTTCTTAAAATTAATAATACATTTATTCCTACAATTAACACATTTATTGCATACACATTCAGACTTGTTCTTCCCTCCCAAAATGATTGCAAAGATTATTTCCAGTTCTCCTCAGTCAGTTAGGAGTGGAAAAAAAAGTGGCAGCTACACACACTTTCCATACTTTGGAGATAGGGAGTTGATAAATGATACAGTCTATCCTAAAACCAAAACTATACACAATTCAGCATGAATTCAATCAATTATAAAGAGTAAGGGCAGAGTTTGAAAGACTGACAATAATTCATAGAAATTACAAATTTAAAGAATAATACAGATTACATTTTTTTTAACCTTTCATTTTTATGATCCTCGAGTTCTCTGAGCCCCTTAAATGTTTTATTTGATTCACATACAAACACTTGGTGACTTAACATGTCTGGTTACTGATATGCAATAATATGAATAGGATTTCTCAGTATAGTGGCATACTTTATGAAAAGACAGAGGACCCCAGTGGCAATTAAGAAAAGAAAAACTATTGATTTTAAACCCTCCCTATTGAGTGCCATCAGAAAAGGAAAATGAAACACCAAAATACAAGTAGGTACGAAAACGAGACAACTTTATTGTCCAAAACAGACAATTAAAAGTAGAACAGCCATGACAGTGACTTTGTAAGGTAAACCGATAAACATGCAACAGGACAACACAAGCTAATCCGCTAAATACAGAGAAAAGCTTCAGAGATGAGATAGAAAAGCTAACTAACAGACCCAGGTGCAGCTAATTCAACCCCTTTCCTGTCGATGGTGAATAGTGTAACAGAAGCCCGTCAGATACTTAATACTGATTTACGTGGCGAAGAAACAAGAAAGCCCCAAAGGCCAGAAGTTAAAAAAAAAAAAAAGATTCTTTAGTAAGTGCATTCATTATATCACCGTCATAATTCCAAACACACAAGCAGCTATCTTAAGGGTAATTGATTTCAGTCAGTATTTTTTTTCACCTGCTGATTTAAATTATTTCTCTCTTCTATAACATGTCATTGAAGGTTGAGACTCATTAAAAAAATATTCCGTAAGAACAGGTTGATATGTTAAAACGGGTTCTGTGCTGGGGGGGGGGGGGGGGGGGTTATCATCAACTCAATTTTCAGCAGCGAAAGTTAACCGTTCCGAGAAGAGGATTTGAACTAGCTAACCTGAGTCTGGTAACAGGGAGCTATTATGCTTACTTTAATACAGTATACATAGAAATAAGCACAGCCGAGCTACATTTAACACATTACATGGTAGGAAACATTACACAGTAGAGAAATGGCCCCCCCTCGTATAAAATGTTCACATTCAAATCATGCCAACTTCCATAATGTTCCATTTCCTATGAAAAAACGCAAATATCTGTTTTAACCGTGTGTCACTCTGTAAATGTGAATAATATGCTGAGTCATACTCATCATGTCTTAAATGTAGCCCGGCCTGTGCAAGCTAAAAAAATAACAGCCTACAAAATGCACAAGTGGTTGAGAGTGTGCACGTGTAAGGGTTTAAAAATAAACAAGGGAGCTGAAATGAAGAATCATTTAACACACTTTCAATCAATTCCTCCGTCAGAATGAAACCCGGTTGTGTTAACAGGGTGTGTGTGTACCTATCGAGTGACTGAGCCGTGGTCTCATCAGGAAACCCCTCCCCCGCCATTCCCTCAGCCTACCAGCCGAAAGAATTGTTGAGCCACTTTCACCGTTTCAGCCTGTCAAGCTTGCTGGGTGCCAAAAATGTACAGACAATAGCTGGTCTATTCCCACCGTAATTCACTTCTTTTAGCGTCAGAACTTCTCTTAAGGAATCATATTTCACACTTGAGTCAAAAGCTGTTCTTAAAATACGTGAATGTACCTAAATTGGGGCACCTTTACAACATAATCTTTTAATTCTCAAAGAACGGTGTCGGTAACAGCTGCTCAATTGTGAGGAATTACATCTGTTGGTTGACAGTAAATTTGGGTTTCATTAAAAAACAAATTCTGTTTAAATAAGGATTCCTTTTAAAAAAAATGGTACTTGGCCCCGTTCATCTACTGGTTACAAGGCATCACAGCTGAATCAGGCAGGAGCTGAACAGCTGCTCTTTAGTGCTTCCACTTAGCGGTGTGGAAAATTACAACCAGGCAAAATACTGATTTTTAGTGTAGCTGTGAAGTGTGAACACTCTGCTGCCAGCCGCTCGGTAACCAACCAGCCTCAGTTTCACTAAAAATATTCAGAACATTTAAAAAAAAACACTGACATGAGGTTTTAGGAAGCTTACCGGCCACCTGTCAGGTCTGTACATGTGGTTCAGAGTTAGCTGTTGGCAGGTGACTAGAGCTGCAGGAATCAATATATTAAATGATTGGCAGAAATATTAATAAGCAGCTATTAGCAGTTTTAAGAAAAAAATTAAACATGAGGACGTACTACTCCTACAATACAGCATATGTAAGTTTTGGACTGTTTATCAGACAAAACAAGACATTTGCTGTCATCAGCTTGGATAAAGGGAAAATGTGTTTTTTTTTTTTTACATCTTATAAACAAAACTATTAAATGAAAATAATAATTGACAGATGACTGTTATGACAACAATCATCAGTTTGGCTTGCTGCTAAACAGATACTGTGGGATAATCGAGTAGTTCTACCTGTTCAAGAAAATTCCAAGACTAATTCAGGTGAGTGCAACACCCATGTATAGAAAACATGATTGTTCCACACCTTGCATGTATAAGGAAGCGTGTTGGGTAGGAAATACGGCAAATCGACAGTTTCACATTCACAAAGAAGCTACAGGTGATTAGAGACAGCACTCAGAAAAGATAGAGCAACACAGAGTTGAATTTTTTTTTTTTTTTTAAATGAAAAATGAAGCGTCGGGCAGCGTCATCATCCATGGCTGAAATTATGGATACCTGCAAGACATGTGAACACTGGCTGGTTGGCCGCCACACTGGCTGGTAAGACACGAGGCCAAAGCCAATGAGTGGAGGTCTGTTCTTGCAGCCTGTAAAGCCCCCCCGGGCCCCCCCCACACACACACACTCCTCCTGTCAGTATATCGATGTCAGAGTGAAATACACAGTCATTTGGTGTTTTGAGTTTCGAAATTAAGAACAGCGTCACGTCAGCAATAATGAGAACTCAGGTTGCACAAAGAACAGATACTGAAAAAGATGAATGAATGGTTTTTGTCCATTCTTTCATTCATACCCAACCTAACTGCGTTTCCCTTCCAAAAGACGTTCCCTCCGATGAATCCTGACAAAGCAGGAAGGGGAAGTGTGTCCTCTCTGTCTGCCTTTGTCTTTCGTCTTCTCAGCCAGCTACGTTGTTTGTTTGTTTTTTAAGGGGAGGAAAGCCGCAGCCAAACATTCAGTCTGCGTCGCCAGTGAATGAAGGGCTCCAGCTCTGTGCGTGTTGAGAGAGGTAGTTTGACAGCTAGATTTGCGTTCCTGCATTTCCGACACCAGGCACTTGTCACCCAATGTAGAAGACAAACACTTCCATCGTTTCACTGTATTCAGTTCAATATTCGGCTTGTGACGACACAGAGAGATAACAAGCAGAACGAAAAGGCACCGGTTCCCATCGAGTGACACGTTCTTGGTGAGGGGAAACAAATCTAAAGTGTCAACCTACCTCAAAAACAAAACAAAACACATTTTCAGTCAAGATACAGGCGGGAGCATCTTTTGAGGAAAGGATGCGTCACTTTCCAGGGCAGGAAAAACAAACATCTTTTTCATTTTTTCTTCTGTCAGCAACATTGGCAGTTCACTCCCCAACGTTTCTGGGATTTTTCTTCACTTTCGCTAGGGCAAGAGTGTGTTGTTAATTTTCTGCCCTGCAACCCTACACACCCCT
>NC_084987.1:25631063-25745087 GCF_963691925.1 Scomber scombrus
CTGACAGCTTGCATACATCCGTTTTTAAGTGTTTATCAAAGCCATTTCACTGGACCTTACTGACAGTGAAGTAAGAGGAGACCCACCACTTCATGAGGAACATCAGCTCTCCACTGGAGTCCGTTGCTCCGATGATTCTTTCTGGCTGCAGACCTCTGCCGAAACCTCTGGCCTTCTCACCCTGGAGACGGGAAGTGCAAGAAAACACATCAACAGAGTAGAAAGGCAGGGGGAACCGCTGTATTAAACACTTGTGTGTAGACTTTGTGATGATGACACGCTCAAATTTTTGTGATGTGACCGCTGGTGTTCTCCAAAGTCTGGAGAAAGGTGGCTACTTCCTCTCTTCTTTCCTTACCTCTTCCTTCTTCCTCTTGCTCCCCCTCTCCTCGGGTTCTTTTGTGGCCTCGGTCGTGACTTTCCTCTTGCCCTCCTTCTTTTTCTCCTCCTTCTCTTTGTATTTTGACATGAACTCAGCAATGAGGTCGGGGCAGTCTAGGTTCTCCTCTGGCTCCCATGTATTGTCCTCACTGAATGGGAGATGTATTAGTTCAATTTCAGACTTTTCTTACTCTTTAAAAATCATTTCCTTGTTTTTACATTTTGTAGGCTTACTTTCACAGCCGATAGCAAACTTTTACTTCAGGGGGCAAGAGTGCAAAGACAGACAAAAAACAGTGCACCATATTACCAAGAGAAAAAAGTGTGTTTGGACTTACTCTGAGAAGCCCTTCCATTTCAGCAGAAATTCCGCTTTGCCCTTCACCACTCGGCGGTCCAAAACCTTCTCCACCACATACTCCTCTTCCTCCTCCTCTTCTGCTGCTGCTGCTGCTGCTCCTGCTGCTGCTGCTGGTGGTGCTTCTGCGGCAGCTGGTGCCGCCGGTGCAGCCGATGTTGCTGCTTCTGCTGCTGCTGCCTCCGGTGCTGCAGGCTGCTCCTCCTCCTCAGCCTTCTTGCCCTTCTTTGCTGCTACAGTCGCCAGCTTGACGACTATTGAGGGCCCCTCTAGTGAACCTGAGGGGACACGCACACAGAGGTAATGATAACTGTTAGAATAGAATGATGTGAATTATAGTATAACATGTATTAATATTCAGTTTAATTGGAAAACTGCGAGACAATAATGAGGTGGCCGAAATGCCGTCACAGTGAAACATTCCCCACATTAAAGACTTATTACTCATAAAAATGTAGGTACTACAAGTCACTATAACTGTCTGACCATCAGCCAGCTCTACAGATACACCCTGCTGTGTTTTGTCTTAATGACTGTGATTGACTGCACTCATAAAGGAAGCAGCAAAACACACCAAATAACAATAGTGTGTCATGCCCTGAAATTCAAAAAGATCTTCTGAAGAAAATAAGATTAAAATAAATAAATAAATAAATCAGGTATCGTGACAAAGGGCTGATACCATTATTTTAATAAGTAATTCAGTAAATGTATATCTATGTATTCATTGTTATATTCTGTTTTACAAAGCTTAAAGCCTGATGTTTCCTCACATATAAAAAGATGATCGTAGTATCTTCCACACAGTGAGGCACACAGCTAGCTAATTAAACACTGGTATCAGATCAATACTTGCTATCGGCTGATACTCAAAGTCCAACTATTGGTTTCAGGACTGAAAAAGTTGCATGGGTGCACCCGTGTTTATCTATGAACACCTACACACAGGATGTAAATGTTGTACTACAGGGGTCGGGAACCTTTTTTTTTTTCCTGGAGAGCCACTTTTACCATTTTATTTAAATCTCAGAAGAGCCAAATTTAATCAAAAGACTGTAATGCGGGGTGGAATCGCGCAATTCATTTGCAGTCTGGGCGCGGAGTGGTGTGGGTCTTTTCTCTGCTTTGACTGCAGCTGGGTCTGCTGCGCAAGGCTACTGTGAACCTGACCGCCTGTGAGTGCTTTGGGACGGGGGAGGGGCTCACGGCAGCACCCGCTACTCGTTGAGGACAGTAACTGCAGAGCGATACGTGCTTTCACTTCAGAGTCTCCAAAACAACAGAAAAGTCTCCAATAACACCACAAAAAGTCGCTAGATTTGTCGCTAGTCGCTTTTGAGGAAAAAAGTCGCTACAAGGATTTGGAAAGTCGCCTGATTCAGTGAGAAAGTCGCCAAGTTGGCAACACTGTTCTTGTTGACGAAAATGGAGGGAAATCTGATTTTGTTTGATGTTGTCATGGCAACGAGGCGCGAATGTAACAATATTGTCCAGGCTATGTTTATGGAGTCAAATGAGGTGGAAAGTGAAATTAAATTTTTCCAGATAGACCTACGTATTTGCCACAAAGCCTTGTCATTTTATATGTATTGACTGTTGTTTTAGCCTTCCTCTAGGCCTATGCTTATACCTTTATTTGCAAGTTGTTTTATTTTGCCAACCCATTTCGTCCAACAGCCCCGGCAGTGCAGCAAAAGAGCCAGTGGTGGCTCGCGAGCCCCAGGTTCCCGACCCATGTTGTACTAGTAGCTGAGTGACAGTAACAAACCACACATTCCTACAAATAATACAATATTAAAAAGTCTACCTTGAAAACCACAATTCATTATTTTGCCTTTTTCATTTTGTATATAAAATACAAATAAAACAAAATCCATAATTATACATTACCATCATTAAGTGACATTTCTTGTATTACATACTACAGGAATGGTTGCGTAATGTTAAAGTAATGTCTTCATATTCCAACACCATTTATTGGCTTCAACTTAATTTTAGACAACATAACAATAATACCTAAGGTAGAGATGCACCAATCCCACTTTATCTCTTGGATCCTAATAAAGTCAGGACATATGCTGACACACAGCATAAGTGATAATGTAATATTACAACAGTGTTCATTTTGACAGCAAATTTTGATTTTAGTTTTAGTCATTGTCTTTTGACTAAAATGTCACTTAGTTTTAGTCCGACTAAATATCATTAGGTTATAGTTAACTAAATCTACAGTAAGTTTAGTCGACTTGAATATAATAAAGTGTAATGCATTTTTTTAAGTTTGTCTTTATTACTACTAGATGAAATGAATCCAATATTTAGCTGTTATGGAATGGTAGTAAGGTTTGAATGTGCAATATACACAGACACAGATTTCAAGATATGTTTTGAAACGCATACATATCTTTATTTACCTGGCTTTGTCATAAGAGTATCTCATTAACACTTTTCTTTATTTATCAGACAGATTTTTGTTTTCATGATTTTATTTGTTATCCATGAACTATTATTATGGATGATATTAACCTATATGTTGTTATAGATAAAATTAACATAAGGGAGAGCCTGTCTGTCAGAGACACATTTTAAACACATTTATATTTTACATAATGTGTCATGATTTCTTTGAGAGGCTGAAAATTCCTGAGCACCGGGTTTGATATGAATTGACTTAGTTTATTGAGTTACATCATATCAATTTCTCCTGAAACATTCAACCTAATAAACAATTTTCAGTATTTAAAAAAACACCCTGGTCATATTCAGGGTTATTAAATAATTCACAACCAGAATATCAATAAATAGCATACAGATTCAAATAATTAATAAATAAACGCATTCTGCCAGCAGGAACGGTTCATATGTCTCTGAGCAGCACATGGTACACTAAGCAGGTTGTTATCAATGTGCAGGTGTTTGTTTAACAGATATAATAAAATAGAACAGGCTGCAGAGAGAAAACACTGCTGCTCTGTCAGTGATAACTAACTTTATTAGTATTAGCATTAGCACAGTGAACATGTGGAGACACAAACTCCGTCAAAAGTCAGGGTTTTTTTGGGTCAAAAGTCGCTACAGCTGTCAAAGCCGACTGACAGCTGATCCATCATCAGAAACAGACGTCGCTTCACGTGATGCTTTGGAGGAAAGTTCGTCTCATTTCTCTAAAATCATATCTCCTCACCTCCTCTCTCCTCGAGTGGAAAAGACACACTGAGTGAAACGTGGATGCAATTTAAGAGAATTGAGAAGCACCAATAGCATGACTGCTAGTGGCAGTTGCAGTCTTCCGGGGGGATAGATCAAATATGTGTCTCACCTCCTGACAGTGAAAGCGATTAGTTCTGATTGGATCTCTTCCCAAGTTGTTCCGCCTTTTCCTAGCTCGTCTGTACCTTCTGATTGGATCTCGTCTATGGCAAACACTTTTTTCTCGTTTTTGTTTGTTGACGAAAGTGTCAATACATTTTGTCATAGTTTCCTTCCTCGTGCTTTAGTTTTTATTTAGTTCTCGTCTCGTTTTCGGCAGAATAAAAAGGTTGTTGACGAAGATTATTGTAAAACTGTATTACAGAGCAGGGACTGTGTGATACTACACAGTCATGATGGAATGAATGGAACTGACAGAGGTAAAACATTGATGATGAAACTGTATTAAAACATGGATTGAAACATCTGGCTGATATCTACTGAAGACATCAAACTGGCCATTTAAATCACCTGTAATGTAAAAGGTAACAACTATAGAACTTAAACTGCTATAGGCTGCTGCAAAATGGGACCCTGTGGGTTGTAATCAAATCGAGTTTTCTTGATGGTGGAACCCAAAATGCAAAACTACTTTAAAAACCACTTGAGTCTTTTCATTTAAGACCTGAGAGAAGTAAAGACTCTTCTTGGATCAGAAACCATGGGGATACCATGCTCGGCTGTGTGAGAGGGAAAAGAAGCTGAAACCCGAGGACACAGTGGATAAAAGGAGGAGGGGCTCAACCATTCAAAAGAACTCTGACAAACACTGGGAGACCTGTAACTGTTGGAGGAGTGGTTCCACACTAGCAGCCATTTTGCCAAGTAACCAGTGACACAAAATATTTTAAACACACGGGTTTAACAATGTCGGGGGAGCTGTGGCTCAGAGCGGGTCGTACACTAATGGATCCACATTCCAGTCCACTCCTCCAGTCGGCATGTCAAAGAGTCTTTAGGTGATATATCTTAACTGTCCAACTGATTATGAGCAGGCAGGTATGGCAGCCTGTGTCATCATTAATGTGTTTGTCAAAGTGTACACATTACAACACTGAGAACAAGAAAACAAACTTAACCTTATTTACTAGAAACAAAAGGACCGGTGGGTTAGCTTTAATTGGCATCTATACACTAGTAATATACTCTCTTATTCACTTCTGCCAAGCCTGTTCTGCTGGATGCCACTAAACTAAACACACTGCACCTTTTACGGACCATTAATCATATAAGTAATTGTGACAGTGTGATTATGCTGCATTGTGTTTTTCCTAGATGCTCTTGTATTATAAAGCCTAGCTCTTTCTCACCTGTCTGAATTTAAAAGTGAAATGTTCAGTGGTGGAAACTGACTGATTCAGACATCTACAGCCTGCTTTGTTTCACTTTCAGTCACATTTCGGATTCTGCCATTTTAAATTTGCTTAATTCCATATAATGATCTCTCATTTTATCCAGCCGCTTGGCGCAGTGCTTTCTCTGTCTGTCTGTTACTGCACATTTGCTTACCTGTAAAATGCTGATCAGAAAAGAATTGGATTGGTTACACATATACACGGCAGAAAAATCTGTTTTCTCCGGGGGTAAAATATACCAGTGGAAAGGAGGTTTCTCTAATCCCATTACAGAAAAGAGGTTTCCAGTTCACATGACGTCATTCTAGATACAACCGATTTTAACCTGGTCACTCAAGTGCATGTAAACACAACTCATGATAATAGTTGACAAGGATTTCCACCCACTGTAGAGGACTGGGTACCTGCCACATGTGAGAAAATAACTTGAACATCACAGAAATGGTAGCACATCGTGGGCATTCAAGCCAAACTTGGTGCATGTTGTTTGAGGCACAGGTGAGGTAATGGAGTATGATCAAAGGGGGGGTCGAGTTGGAGCTAGAGATTAATGCATTTAAATTTATAGGAAGCCAGAAAACAGCACAGCGGTTTATACTACTCTCAAACAGGATTTTACAACTCCATACCAATTTCCTCGTGAGGATCACAAGGTAAACAGTCAAATACATCGCGTTCACGTTACAAAGTCACCAGTTGCATGTCTGTGATAGGCCAAAGCAAACAAAACGCTAAATTTATTGCCATCGTCCTATGCGATCCCCATTCCCGCAGCGTTAACGTATTGCCCCCGTTTTAAATGAATGGAAGGGTCGCCGTTTTCAGTCTGAACACGGCCTAGAAGTCCAGTGTGCATCTTTTTCTGGCTTCAACAAGCAACATGTTCACCAAGACAGTGTGTGATATATGCTAGATAACCCACAGAGGTGCTGATGGTGTCATAAACTCAGCACACACCTTATTTAATAAAACTTCACCCATGCCAGGTGTTTAACAATGAATGAACAACCTTACGAGCTCGACGAAACTTTATCCAGCACATTAGGCCGCAAGCCTTTGAATGAGCCGAGGCGGCAAAACCCCGCTGGCTGTAAATATTTTAAATGTCGAACCAATTACAAGTCAGTTATTTCCCGTGTGCACTCATACATGCTCACGATATATAACTGTGTAAGTCTCTATGCTAACACTTATTCATATACACGTGTGTCGCGTTTAATAAGCAACAGTTTAACCATTAATGTTTGCTAGCAATGGAGAAAACGCCCCCTTCATGTCTCCCGTATCACAGTCGCTGATATGCACACTGCAACCACACGTGTGGGTGAATTCTTTAAATAATTACACATGCAAAAACAGATTAAACTAACAGTTTTTTTAAGTGTATGCAAATATCTTAATTGTTTCATAATAGAAACGTTTGGCTAACGCGCTGCGCAGTGTTTTAATGGTAATTTACGCCAACGCAAAGAACGTACAATTAACGTTAGCTATAGTCTGCTACTTATATGTTTTGACACCCCCCCTCTCCTCCCACGGTGTTGCAATTCAACATCCGAGCAAAGAGACGAGTCAGGCGGTGTGTACTCTGCAACCAGAGGGCAACATGGCTGGCGTGTTTCTCCCCCTCCAACAGCACCAGCTAACACGAGCCTTACCTTTACAGAGAAAGCTCCGGAGCGCTTGTATGGGCTCACTGCAGGCCCGAGTGAAAACACAGTGATTTAGGCGGTTGTTTAAGACGAATAACAGGCCGGAGACGCTCCACTGGCGACACAGAAATCCCCAAGCTCTTTGTGGCGAGGTTACAGTCCACTTTCCCTCAATGTGGTTAGCTGTCGAATAACACAATAGCCTCAACGTCGGTATACCACCACCGATCCCGTTCTGCCCGCCAACAGCACCACCGGAAGTTACCTAAGCGCTGGAGGCAAAGCATTGTGGGAGGTGTAGTCTTTCCCATATTAGCTAGTATTTGTCCAACACATAGACTGTATATAAAACAGCAAATACTAGCTAATATTGTACATTGCAACAGGGGGCCAGACTGGGAGCAGACGGGCTGGTTCAATTTATCCTGAAGTTATAAATGCGTCATTCATTTTATAATTGATTTTAAGATTTTACTGATAACTTTTAAAGCAGGCCTAGGTCTAGCTCCAAGCTACATATCAGATATGTTGACTCCATATGAGCCGGCCCCGCAGCCTTAGATCCTCAGGCGGGGCCCTTCTGGTTGCTCCAAAGTTGAGGTTGAAATCTAGAGGGGACCGCGCTTTCGCCATTAGGGCCCCTTGGCTTTGGAACGAACTACCTGAAGAAATAAGGCTCGCAGAATCAGTGATCTCATTTAAATCACTTATTAAAACTCTTTTCTACAGACTAGCTTTCATGTGATGTTGTTTGTTTGTTTATTGCTACTGTCTTTTATTTCATTTTATTTTACACTATCACATTTATTGTACTGCTTTTGCATTGTATTGTACTGCTTTTGCTTTGTTTGTCAAAGCACTTTGTAAACTTTGTTTTTAAAGGGTCTATATTAAAAAAAAAAAGGTATTATTTTGGTAACTGTACGTTCAGACCAAAAGCGGACAGTACGCCAAAGCTGCCCTGTCCGCCCCGCTAAAGTCGCTTTTGTCGCCTTTGTCGCCCTTTCGTTCTTGTTTCTCTAAGACATATTTGACGGCCCATATCTTTTGAACAGAGAGTAAGACCACTCTATTCCTACCTGACACTTTAGGCTTTCATTACAAATTAAAAGGGAATTTATTCAGTTTATGGTTCATGAGGAATTCAAAGGGAAGTAAAAAGTGTGACTACCAACCCCGTTCTCCCCTACTCTGTTTTTAGCATACAAAATATATAACCTACAGTAGCCTACAAAGCTTACTTCCTTAAAGGTAGGCTACAGGTAGATATCAGTGCTGAAAAGTGTGCATTACATACAAACCACAGCATTCTAGTTATTTTAAGGTCATTAGTCATACAGCACAGTTTAAAAACCTAAAGAAAACAAAGTCAGAGCTGATATCATTAGAAATACTGGAAAACCGTCCCGTTTGTGTCATTTAATTTATGTTGTTAGCTTTCTATTGTTTGCCGTGAGGTCAGGGTATAATTGATTATCTGTCCATTCAAAGTTTTACCTTGATGTGATAATCATTAAGTATTTTTTTAATCAAAGGATTCCACTTTACATTTCTTCTCTTGGTAAGGCAGCAACACCATGTTGTTGCTACACAGACTAGCAGCAGCACAACCAGGAAGGATGCTGAGTGCTAAGTGAACCCTTAGGCTAATGACTCCAACAAAAGCTCATTTGAATCAGGAGAAGCAAACCTGGAGTCCAATCAATTAAAGATTGGGGCAAGGTGTAGAGCTACTTTGACTTGTAAAAACAATCAAACTTTTTGAGTACTACGCACAAAACTGTTGTTGTAATTATTATTATTACATCCACAAATAATAAAAATGTAATCTATCCATACACTTATTTTGGTTTAATGAACTGAAGCAAATGGTGACCACAACCTACTAAATAACAGCTGCTGTGATTTCAAGTGAAGTTAGTTTCCCAAGTGAAGCAAGAAAAAATGGATGTTGAAACTACAGAAGTAATGTACGTAACCTCAGTTCCCCATTCTTGGCTTGTACTCGTGAATGTTAACCGTGTTGACAATGCAACGGCGGACTGTCAGGTCAGTAAAAATTAATTTATAATAAAATGTATTATATTATTAATAATAGAATAAATGCAAGCATTCTGTCCAGACATAATATAATTCAATATGAAAGCAGGACAAGCCCACTTTGTTTAAAGAAGAATTTGAAAGGGTTAATTTGCAAAATCAACTTGTAACCAGTTTGCATTAGGACCCACGTAAGAAGTTGTGAAGGTCTACAGAGGTGCTCAGAGCTAATAACCATGACACCAGGTCACAAAGCAGGTGGGCTTTAAAAATTCCTCATAAACTCTGAACTGGGGAAGACCGGATTACTGTTCTATGCATCTTACTACTAGAATGAACTGCAACACAGCAGTTAGAGACACTTTTTCCTCTGAGGGACTTTATAGTTTTACTAGCTGATATTCTGCAGAATGTTTGTGTTTGTTTTAAGTAGTGTGTCTGTATGTGTGTATGATGATTGTTTTCCGATTGTGATGTGAATAAACCGTGATCCTGCATTTATCCTGTTCTCAGGTCTCTCTGGCAAAAGATACCTTGATCTCAGAGATATTTCCTGAATAAATAAAACATATTAAAGAAAACAGCTACAAGCACTTTTGCCTTCTGACATGGTTGGGCAACACATCAGTCTGTGTCACAAAGCTCTGGGGTTTTACTCAGTTTTGCTGACCTCAAATTGGGAACTTGTAGAAATTAAAATAATCAGCTGCACAAAACATGCCACCGGGACTTCCACCCTTTACACAACTTCCCGTTTTAAGGTGGTGTAACTGGTGGGAAGTCCAGAGATGTGCTGATTAACTTAAATACATTGCCTCAGTCATACAAACCAATTCTTAATGCAGATACAATTAATCACATCTATAAATGGATGTTCATGCAGAAAATTCTCACAGAGGTCAAACTCTAATAAAAACAGGCAGCCACCCAACAACCCAAAACACTGCAAGTGACTTCTCATGTCTAAACAGGAAATGTTTCAGTCAATTGCCTTCAATCACATTCAGGCCAGAGTTCTTCATTGGCCACTATCATTGCCTCTAAATGGGTCCCTGACAGATTGTCCAAATATATATTTTATGAAAATAAAAAAGCCAAACAAATCTAAGGGTGTTTTCAGACCTGTACTTTTTAGTCCAGTTGTATAAGACTTAATGTCCCCCATGGGGTGATTTGTTTGGGCAGGTCTGAACGTAGTAATCATACTCGGGTGCATAACCAAAACAACCATATTAAGACAGTTTAGATGAAGTGGTCAAGTCCAAAACAAACTCCGGAACAGTTTGCTTGTGGTCGGAATGGCTCCCGTAGTCAGGTGTGGTTTGCATATTGGGATGCAGAAAAAATTAATTGAGGTCGAACCTGCATGTCTGGACCTGGACTCCTTCGACAAAGAATGCTGTATTTGGCCAATAGTTCTTCTTCTGTATCTGCCTTAAAATTAGGTATCAGCCAGGCCTAATTGAAATCTACTGTTAAAAACAAATCATAAATAGACAAAGACAAAAACATTTGACAAAGACTATAAACATTAAACATTGAAGTATATAGTTAAAAACTACCTCATTCTGGCCTGGCATCCCTGTGAGATCTTAAAGTCGAATTTAAATTAAATTCCTTGATAAAAAATCAGAATCGTGACTACTACACAAGAGGCGCAGACTCTGAACAACAACCCACATTAGCTTTCCTGCTAAAGTCGCCATCTAATCTAATTTACAGACAAGAATACATCTCTTGTCCTGAACCATAGCTCGTTGAATGAGCCACTGAACAAACATTCATTGGAGAAAAGTGCAGTGCCGGTTAGATTCTGGTTTGGTCACTGTTCTTCAGAATCCCTGTGGTCTGATGCATTTGATACAGTGGCCAAATCGTGTAATTACAACTTCCAGGGCAATCATGTGATGCACATTGGCATTGTATGAGAAGCTTCCCCATTGTTGATACATCTGCAGCTTCTGATTAAAGAAGTGCCAGAAAGATTACATTACACATGACCATTCACTGTGTTTACCTTCATTAAACTACTTTATGGCACCATGTTGCTGGAGACCTCAGGTTACCAGGGCTCATCATAGCTTCTTTTCTTTCTTTTGAACAAAAGTTATGATAAGAACTCTCTGGACAACTTACATGTGAGCGCAAGACTACGAATGCCTCCCAGGAGAGGCAAGTCGAAAAATGTATGCCATTATCCCTATATTTAAACAATACTGAGTCTTTAACCCTCTCTAGGACAGTAAGCATCTCACTCTGCTTTTGGTTGTGGCTATTTGCAACAACTACAAACACATTTGAATTCCGAGGTCAGACAACACATTGCACAAACCACTTCTTTTGAGCATAACCTGACCCTTAGTCAACAGCCTGTGCAAAGCATTACCAAAGTTCTGAGCTGTGTTGTTAGGTAAACCTTAGATACCTTACTCCACTCATCAACATCTACTCATAACCACCGGGCATAATTGCTTTTGCCTTAAATAGAGATGCTTTTGACAAGAGAATAGCCAGAAAGCCTCATCCAAGCCATTCACTTCACTTGCTGGTTCAAATTGTTCTACCTAATGAGAACATTCCCCACCAACTTCTGGACAATACTGTCTCGAAACTACATTCATATACATCTAAATTACAACAGCAAATACTTTTAGCTAGATATGTAATGTTGGCTGAATTACGTTTTCTGTCAACAGAATGAGAAAATGTTAATTTACATATTTGGCAAGTTGAAAAACTGTTGATACTGAACATATGCGTGAAATGTTCAGAGCCAATGTATCTAGTTGCCCAACAAAATATCTGATCTTGCAGTATAATATACACTAGAAAGCAATAGCAACATTATTAAACAGTTTATGGTTATGCTAATGACCATGCCCTTTTTCATGCAGAGGGAACCCTCCTGGTGCACACAGGAGTTGACAGGAAGGAGCTTTTTTTGGTGCCACACTACGGTCCATTTTGGCACTGCAGCGCTCTGGTGCCTGAATCCCTTCCTCACAACATTACTTTCTTGAATAATCAAACTGGTAAGACAAATTACATAAACAAAAACAAACATGACCTTTTGTGAAAGCTGACGAGTTGTAACTTTTAAGCATTGTCAGATGGTTCTGAGGGAATTAAAATCAGTATAAAGTGTCTAGCACTCTAACTCTCTCCCCATGTGACTAGTGATTAGTGATGGCATCAGATGCGGAGCTACTCTTAGGAGTTCTGCAGGAGTTGGGGAATGAGGAGCTCAAGCTCTTCCAGTGGCACTTGAAGAATGCTGGAATCATAGAAGGCTTCCCAGGCATCCCAAAGAGCCGGTTGGAGGATGCAGACAGGCAGGACACTGTGGATCAGACGATGCAGACCTACAGCATTCCTGGAGCTCTGCAAATCACAGTGGAAGTTCTTAAGAAGATCAGAAGGAATGATTTAGTGGAGCGTTTACCAGACAGTGGTCCAACACCCAACAGTAAGTTCTAGAAAGCCATCTGTTAATCTGAAATGAACTATTGGATAGAATCCTTTACATTTTATGTTTATATAACAGGACATTAGGTTGAACAATGCCAAAACCCTAACCCCTAAGGCTTAAGCTTTGGCTTTCTTCACAAGTCACAGTGATATGCATATGCTGTATGTAATTAATTTAATTAGCTCTAATTAACTGAAGGGTGATGCCTTTTATTCTAACTGTCATAAAACCAAAAATACAAGAGCAAAGCAGGAATATAGTAAACTGTGTGTTTATCTGCCCTAATCAAAGCTGCAAATGTTAGCATGCCAAGTTAACTATCTCACCACCTAGAGTAGTACGCTAAAGACAACAGGTTTATTATTGTCTAACTACATTATTTTGTAGGGTTACAGGTTACATAATAGGCTGCCTGTAGTAAATATATATACTTGTGCAGGACTGGGATATCCACTCTTTGGGAGCCAAGATGCTAGTGTATCAGAATTTAGAGTAACAACAGTGATATACTGTAGTAATCCTGCTCTTTATTTGTTTTGGAGAAGTCCACCCAAATTTGTGGTAGATAGTTTTAAATTTGAAATACCTACAATTATTTTAAATGATCTCATAAAGTTTTAGTGTTTGCAGCTGATAAAACTCGCAAGAGCAATATCCACGGTCTCAAAAGTTACCACAAATTTCAAGTGATATAACTTCCAGCATTCTGAGCAAATTGCGCCATGCTAGAAAAGAAAGTTTGACAGGCATAGCAACAGCAACTAAGCCCCAGCAAATGGTCAATTGAATACCTTTGGTACCTGGTTTACCATAATTATGAACAAAAATCTCTAAACTTCTTCTTTTATCTCTGCTTGTCTCTCTCAGAGGATGCAACTGATGTTAAAAAGACTTCAGAGAACACAGATGCTTCTTCCAGTCAAGAGGCACAGGCAGTTCCTCCTTACACTCCTGGCCCTGGAGCGCAGGCTGAAGGTGAAGTTATTTCAGTTTACAGTTTGGCCATTTAGCAGCTGTTCTAAACCACGCAAAAATAGGAATGTGGATAATATATTTCTCTAAATCAACATAACATGCATTATTGTATTGAATAAATCAGTAAATGTTCACTGGTAATGCAAAATGTATTAGCTAAATGTGTAATGTATAAGGATGCCACACTGTCAATGTCATTTGGACATATGTGATCATAATATAGACTGAAGAAGGCAACTTCTGACACTAACATATCTGTTACAGATATGTGGGTGCATAGACCAACGCCTCCACAACTCATCACATCATACCAATGCAATCTCCAGTCAAACCTCCAGAACAAGTTCATGTGTATACCCGAAGGGTCGTCAAAGCAGAAAGATAAGAAACTCCTGGACACCATCTACACAGAGCTGTACATCATAGATGGGAATGATATGGATGTCAACTGGCAGCATGAAGTCAGGCACATTGAGATGATGTCAAGAGAGCCAGAAGGAACTGAGAGATCAATTCAGCACAACGACATTTTCAAATACCCCTCTGGAGAAAACATACCAGTAAGAACAGTCCTGACCAGTGGGATTGCAGGAATCGGCAAAACATTCTTGGTGTACAAGTTCATCCTGGACTGGACTGAAGGAAGAGCCAATCAAGATGTGCATCTCACATTCCCCTTTACCTTCCGACAGCTGAATTTACTGAAGGGTAGAAGGTTTTGTTTGGCAGAGCTCATTCACAAATGTATCAGGGAAACCAGAGATATCTCAGAGGAGGCTCTTAATTACATATTCACAAAACTACAGGCTTCAGGAAACACAAACTATGACAAAAGCAAATTCAAACTTCTGTTCGTGCTTGATGGGCTGGATGAAAGTCGCCTTCAGCTCAACTTCGGCTACATGGAAGATTGCTCTGCTGATAAGCCACTGCTGGTGAATGAATTGCTGGCATGCCTCATCAAGGGGAAACTGCTTCCTTCTGCTCGCGTCTGGATAACCACTCGACCAGCGGCGGCCAGTCAGATCCCTCTTGACTTGGTTGACATCATGACAGAGGTCAGAGGGTTCACTGACCTACAGAAGGAGGAGTACTTCAGGAAGAGATTCAGAGATGAGCAACAGGTCAACAGAATCATGTCCAACATCAAGACATCACAAAGCCTCCATATAATGTGCCACATCCCGGTCTTCTGCTGGATCACTGCTACAGTTCTGGAGCAAATGTTAGAAGAAGATGAGAGAAGGGAAATTCCTCAAACTCTGACTGAGATGTATACAAGATTTGTAGTGTTTCAGATCAAACAGACTGCACTAAAGTATGACACAAATGGGCACATCGAGATCATCATGTCACTTGCAAAGCTGGCTTTCCATCAGTTGGAGAAAGGCAATCTGATCTTTTATGAGACAGACTTGAAGAACAGTGGCATTCATTTAAGAAAAGCATCTGTTTGCTCAGGGCTGTTCACACAGATCTTTAAGGAAGAGGATGGGCTGGATGAGGACAAGCTGTTTTGCTTTGTCCATCTCAGCATTCATGAGTTTTTGGCAGCTGTTTTTGTAGTGTTGTCACTCTTTAATGACAGCAAGAATATGATTACTCCACCCAAAACACTTTTCCAGCATCTGCAGATGCTTTTAAGAAAGGCATCTCCAACAGAGGTCTGTATGAAAGCTGTGGACAAAGCCCTGCAGAGTCCGAATGGACACTTAGACCTATTCCTTCGCTTCCTACTGGGTCTTTCATTACAGTCAAATCAGGATCTCTTGAAAGGCTTGCTGAAACGGACAAGAAGCAACACAAAGACCAACCAGAAAATGGTGCAGTACATCAAAGAGAAGATCAGGGAAAATCCCTCTCCATGAAAGATGCATCAATCTCTTCCACTGTCTGAATGAACTGAAGGACCATTCGCTAGTGGCAGAGATCCAGCATTACTTGAGAACAGAAAGCATCTCGACAGCTCATCTCTCCCCTGCTCAGTGGTCAGCCCTGGTCTATGTGTTACTGTCCTCTGACAAAGACCTGGATGTGTTTGACCTGAAAAAATACTCCAAGTCAGACGAGGTTTTTAAGAGAATGCTTCCATTGGTCAAAGCGTCAACAACTGCTCTGTAAGAACTTGTTTCAAATTATTTATGCATGTATTATATTTGTAACATTTTATGCATCAACATTATTTTGTGTAATTTCATATCCCATTCCCTCTCATTCTGAAACAGACTGGACCATTGCAACCTCTCAGGGCTGTCTTGTGAAGCTCTGGCCTCGGTTCTCAGATCACTGTCCTCCAGGCTGAGAGAGCTGAGCCTGAGTAACAACGACCTGAAGGATTTAGGAGTGATGTGGCTCTGCGTTGGATTGGCGAGTCCACATTGTAGACTGGAAACTCTCAGGTCGGTTTCCTGAATCTAGTCAAAAGTCATACTTACAAAATGTGAAGATTTGCTTTATTTACTGCAGTACATTATCCACTCCCCTGGAGTGCTTTACTTAACTGTATTTGTTAATTTGCTGTCTGTTCGAGATCTGTATTTAGTTTCTTTTTTGATACTACTGATTGGAGGTGCCAAAGTCAGATATAATTCAAGTCGTACACACATTGGGCCCTATCTTGCGCTAGGCGCACAGCGGATGCACAGAGCAAATTGTTGTGTGTTTGTGGAAAATGGATCTCAGAACTAAGTCTGCTTCTGGAGGAAAGCTGCTCCACTGCCACTTAGTGATTTATCTAAAAGAAAGGCTGAACAAATGTGGTTAAAACATCTGTATTGACCCGTTAACTAATATGGGTGATTCTTACAGTGTATGTTATCCACAGCTGTTTATACTGTAGGATTGATGTGCTGATAAGTCTGCAGCCTCTGAGATGGTGCACAGAGCACAATGCCATTACGCACATCCATTCACTGTTCATTAAATCAACTGATGACACCAGGCTGCTACAGTATAACCACACACACCTCTACTCTCATCAGACTGGTCGGTTATATCTCCATATTCTTCCTTTCTTTTCAGCAAAAGTAATTCATGTTTTATTCTTGAAACGCATTGCTTGGCAAATGCGCCGTTATAATATCAATCCCCCAAAGTGACAGCGCTCCTGGCTTTTAAAGGGAATGGGAGATGACACCATGATTGGGTTACTGTGTGTTACGCCCTAAATACACCTATGATTAATGAGGGGACTTAAGTCCAACCCTTTTGGACCATGTGCCCTGGACCATTGACCATTTTCCGCCGTTAAAACAGCAAAAGTTGATTTGGACACACCCTAAAGGCACTTGCGCCACACGCTTCACGCCGTGCACTTTAGATTGTTAAAATAGGGCCCAATGACTTTATGTAATTGACATTTTGCCGTCAGTTACATTCATGACTTAGATATGGACAATAAATTCACTACTGCAAATACTGCAATTAAAGCACTCTATTTAGGCTAATAACATGATTTCTTAAATTAATTGCCCGAAAATAATTCAACAACCAAAAAAATCTAATCAAGATCTCCTGGAGGCGACTTCTGTATTCCTGTCCGTTTTACACAGTACATCCTGGGTTTGCATATGTAAGATTTTAAGGTTATGTCACCTCACCCTTTGGTGTAAAATTACAAAATTAAAACATATTCTTGATAAACAATGAATATCAAAGCAAAACAGGCAGAAAAACAAAAAAATCATATCATTCAACTTCGGAGCTGAGAAGAAAATAGACAAACACTAATGATACAATGCCACATGCAGGTTGTCAAATTGTCTGGTCACTACAGAAAGCTGTGCTTCTCTGGGTTCCGCTCTGAGCTGCGAACCCTCCCACTGGAGAGAGCTGGACCTGGGCGTCACCCTAACAAAGCTGAAGATACTATCAAAGGGAAAGAGGCTTCGTCAACAAAATTCTCCACAATTACATACCTTGTACAGTATATTTTTTATTTATTTAATAACTTACATTTTACTTTGTTAGCTTACAAATAGTGTGTTAATGGGATTTAACCAAGTTAGTATGTTGTGTGGATATAACATTTCTTTTTGGTGTTTTTTACTGCCATTTTTTCTTGTAGACCAAGATACTGTATGCAAATAGAGGCACGCTGTCACAATGTGGGCCGGTCTTCCAGTCTGAAACAGCTGGACCTGAGTAACAACAACCTGGAGGATTCAGGAGTGGAGCTACTCTGCACTGGACTGGAGAGTCCTCCCTGTAGACTTGAAACTCTCAGGTCACTTCACTTTATTTAATTATACAGTTTCGTGTTACTATGTTTCTCCATTCATCATCTCTCAAGATACATAATAATATTACAAAAATGACATAATTCAACCCAACTACTATCAGGTTGAAGAAAACCAATCTCAAGCAAAAGAATTTTCACCAATTATTTTTCAGGCTCAGGTCGTGTGACCTGTCACAGAGAGGCTGTGCACCTCTAGCCAGGGTTTTCATGTTCAACCTCCAGTATGAGAGAGTTGGACCTGAGTAACAATGATCTACAGGATTCAGGAGTGAAATTGTTCTCTGCTGGGTTGCAAAGTCCATGCTGTATACTGCAAACACTTGGGTCAGTATTCCTAAACCTTTTCCTTTTACAAAGCCATAATTTTATCTGAATTCCAACATATCAGCATGAAAATGGTGAAGTCTATGGAGTTTTTTCCATGCGCTCTCTGCAGGTTATCAGGCTGTCAGGTCACACAGGAAGGCTATGCTTCTCTGGCCTCAGCTCTGAGCTCCAACCCTTCCCATCTGCGAGAACTGGACCTGAGCTACAATCATCCTGGAGACACTGGGGTGAGCCTGCTCTCTGCTGGTCTGAAGAATCCACAGTGGAGACTGGACACTCTCAGGTATAAACAGTTCCTTAGCTGATTCCCTCTAATGGTAACATGAGCTTTTGGAGATCCTCAGTTCTTGGTCAACAATGACTCATTTTTAGTAGAAGCTAATGTTAATTAATGTCTCATTTATCATTAACATTCACAGCTTTGCTCTTCTTGTCTGAGTTGAACCACGTCCTGTGTGCTTCAATGAATGGTTATGCTTTAAATCAACTAGATTGAACATAGTGTCCTCTAACCACATTGAAAGGCCTAAATGTTCCGAATGGTCACGAGGTGTGGCAAAAAGCTTGCTGTCATAAAGAGGGACAAGATGCGATTAATCATACAAATAAGGATAATGATATTCTCTCTCATGATATTCTCTCTTTTCTGCTTCAGTGTTGATCATGCTGGAGAATTCAGGATATTGCCTGGGCCAAAGAAATGTGAGTACATCTACTCCATTAACCCACTCTACTATGCTAGCTCTTCCCTTCCCATCCCCCACTCATTTGTTCTATCTGTTCCCCATGCACAGTCCACTCCTGCTACCTTCACTACTGGTTGCAGAGCCGATACTGTAGGCTAACAATCTAGAATTTGAAGATTTGCATTTGTTTGATGTTGATCCTAGAATATATTTTTAAGGCCTCTCACTTACCAAACGTCTTGTTTTTGATTAATAGTCTTGATCATATTCAGAGATATGCTCACAATAATAACACTATCATGCCAGTGTTTAGAGGGTATAATGTTTCAGAGTTTATTTCCCCCCCCAACTTAAATATTAGCAAATTAGCAATAAGTATAAAGGGCTAACGGGAATGTCAATGGTGTTGCAGGTATGTAAACCAAACATTGTTTAAGTTCATCCTGAGGAGCAATCCATCCAATTGTTGTTGGGTACATTTTACTCAAACCACAAATGTTATCATCATGGTGGTAAAAGTGATCACAGCCATAAAGATGCATTAACTTAAAACCATGAATGCCCATTTAAAATTTGGTGCCAATTGAAAGCAAATTGCATGGCGACCAATTCCATACTTCTGATACGGCTTTGCTTGGGGTAGGAACTCATTCCCATTGGCTCCCTTTGACTCATTCATTGGCTTTTTGTGGGAGGGAGAGAAACTGACTCCTGACACTCACACTTAACATACGTTATAGCCTGATGAAGCCAGCAGAACAAAACAGAGATGAAAGCCTGAGGACTTTTTTCAAAACCATAGCTGCACTTTTTAATTCTGATACTGCACTTTTTCATTCTAATTTTATTATCTGAAAACATATTCAGTGAAACATACAACAACCATACCACCGAGCCTGTGTCCAAACCAAACAGTAATTTTATTTCTATAGAGGAGTACTTTGTGGCCTGTGCATTAATTACATTTCCCAAACATTTCTTACTTGCAACACATCATCTTCAAGAAGACACACTTCCTAATATAGTCCATCCCTTGACATATGCACATTGATTAACATTGATCAGTGTTCCTCAGTGCACAGAGCCACTAGCATGACTACAGACTCCCTGGGATGTTAATAAATGGCGCCACCATCTATGCTTGCCAGCCATAGACACTACTATGCCTGATTTTCATGCAGCTTTAAAGAAGCATGTTGGCTTTAACAGCCTGAAAAAGAGCCTTCAGCATTTTATGGTGAATCTTATCCATCTCTTACCCCTTGGCACAGATAATTTTTACTCTGTTTGTGACCTCCAACAGGGAGAAAAGAAACCAAATGTTCAAAATAAAAGGAAAATGTGATCCTGAAAATAATCCTCCTTAGCCACAAAACAATATCTTGTAATTTCAAATGGAATAACTAAAATAACTAGTGGCCCTCAAATTTCCAGTTTGAGGGCCACTGAAATTTCAGACTGTTTTATTTTCTTCTGGCAGATGCCTGTGAACTTACACTGGACCTTAACACAGCAAACAAGATGTTCCTCCTGTCACAAGACAACAAACAGGTGACATGGGCAGAACAGAAACAGCCCTATCCTGATCACCCAGAGAGGTTTGACAGAGAACAGGTTCTGTGTACAAATGGCCTGACAGGGCGCTGTTACTGGGAGGTGGAGTGCAAAGGACCAGCTTATGTTGGGGTGACATACAGAGAAATCTGCAGGCAAGGAAGGAAGGATGGCTCTCTGCTTGGTTGGAATGACAAGTCCTGGTGTTTAGAGAACTACAAGAACACTGTGTGGCACAACGGGAAGGCCACAGTCACGTCTACAGCTTCCTTCTACCGTGGTTCCAAAAGAGTGGCAGTGTATCTGGACTGGCCTGCTGGCACTCTGTCCTTCTACAAAGTCTCCTTTGACACACTGATTCACCTCCACACCTTCCATTCCACTTTCACTGAACCCCTTTACCCTGCATTCAGGGTTATTGGCACTGGATCCTTTGCATTATTGTGCTCTCCTCAGTGACTAGAAACTCCTGCTATGGAAACAAGTTGTAAATATTGAAAAATTAAATGGAGGAGACTTTTGTTATATCTGCTTGATATTGTGATTTTTAGTTTTTGGTTGCAGTCATTGACAGTGTCTCCTCTTAAGTCTGTATAACATGTGGAGCACCTCTGGGTTCAATTCTAGGACTGCTGTTAATTTCCTTGTACATAATGTTCTCTCAGTCACATTATACCAGACATATTTTTGCATTTTATTGTTATGTGGACAATACTTTTCCCATATAACTTCTCTCATCTGTCTGGTTAGATTTCAAGAAGATGTGAAAGACTTTTATATCTACAAATGTCCCTGAATCCAGTTCTGAGGGACTTCTTATCATCAGCCCAGAAAACATGTATGCACAGATCAAGCCATATATTGGTGCCATTGCTAACAAGTGGTGTAAAACCATTCCAGCCTCCGTTTTGACAATTATATCAGCAAGCTCATCCTGTCCTGTTTTACCATCTAAACATAAATCCAATATCTGACTAGTTTTAGAGTTTTAAGGATGCAGAAGTTGTTAGGCATTCCTTTTTCTCCTCGTGACAGGACTACATCAGTGGTCTTTCAGCAATTGTAAACCAGAAATCACTCAATAGGCTCCAACTAGTACAAAATGTGGCCTCTAGGCTTTTAAATAAAGCCTAATAACCAGCAACTACTCTCTCCACTGTCACTACTACTAACAACAGTAATAGCACTCAGCAGCCACTTCTACTGCTGTCCAGTGAAGCTTTGCTTTATTAGGATACTGATGAACTGTATCAGGGACATATTTTTGTGTTAATGCTGAACACTGCAATAAATAACATGTCTTAGAGGAGAGCTTCCCACACACATTTCACTTCTACGCAGCAGTATATCTCTGAGGACATCATTTAGAGACAGTGCTGAAGACTAAATAACTGCAGCACCTCGCATACTGGTGGTATGTAATAGCACCAAATACTGAATTTAATTTGCTTTAGGAAATACAATATGATAAATGAAAAATAAGATGTATTTTCGACTCCAGAAGAAATAACTTCTACCATAATTCTCAGTGGTATTTGAAATGGCCCTGTATTGACATAAAAGACTGATATACCACAGTCTGCAGGTGACAAGATAAGCTGTGCATGTGCTCTGTCAATAAAGTCAGTAGCCAGATAACATAATAACTCTTTAAGATATGTTTGGGAAATAATGATGCAAAAATCTGGCAACTATTCCAGCTTAAGAAATGTCACTTTGTTTCTTTAATTACTTCAATTACTCTAGTGTAGTGCCCATTCAGAATGTGCCTGTTTGGAATGGCCCGATTGCTTGGCCTCTGATATTGCTGCTTCAATGTGTAAAAAAAAAAAGAATACTGTTGATGTGAGATGTGAATGAATATATACACTAACAACTTGAAAGAAATAAACATTATATTATACACACAGCGAAACTCACTAATCAGAAACATAAATATTATTTGGTGAAAATAACTCATGCAGGGTCTTGGATTTAATGAACTCTCACACTTAATATCTTCATGTTTTTTGTTTTGTTATTTGACCATTAAGCTTGTCCATTAGCCATTTCTAGTTAGGCCCAATGTAGTTTCCAAATCTTAAAATTTTATCCTGAGTAAAAGAAAAATGCTCCACTCCTGCAGCGGAGGATGGTCAATAATTCAAAAACCAGCTAATTTCTAACTCTTGGACAGCATAGTACTAGCACAGCACTCCACGCTCAGAAACGACACTGAGTTGCTTGCTGTTTGCTTGTTTTTGCTAAGTTGATTAATAGTAAATGTGTCAGGTATCGTAATTGCACTTCCTTGGGCCCTAAAGAATACACCCTCCAAGTGTGAAGTTAATCAGATGAATGGCTTTAAAAATACATGAAGGACATACATGCATACATACAGTCTTTCTTTTTAGTTAAGAGATGTAATTACCTTGAAACTCCTCTTGGAAGACGTCAGTGTTATCATGTTCCAGTTGTGCACAGTGCACTTGATGATGGCGCATAGTGTTCCTTGCCTGGCGCTCTGCTAGCTGCGCAAGGTACTGCTCCTCTTGCATGCGTGTGTAATGTTGAAGGTCACGCTCCCAGCGCTCCTCTGCCCTCCTTTTAGCGATGTATGTAGCATTGCTTGCCAGGCGCTCTGCTCGCCTCTCTGGTGTTTCCTCTGACCTCCTTTTAGCATTGCGAACAGCGTTGCTTGCCAGGCGCGCTATTCGCGATTCGTCTGACTCAGATGCACGCACTAGGCGCTTTGTATCACGCATCCGCTTCCGCGCGGCACGGCTGTCTTTAGGCATGGTAGCATCGGCAAAGGTGTTCTGCAACAAAGATTAGATGTCACAGATTAAACTCTGATGTCATGCAAACTAGGCTTGGGCAGTATCACAGTATAATAAGGTATTTAGAAAATCCCAAAGGTATGATTTTAAATACTGTAAAAAACACAGATTCCAAGTTGGCTAAACCTGGAATACACCTGGAGTTTATGAGGAGCATCTGAAGGCAGAATGCATTCCCCCTCTGACCACAAAGTGGGTTGCAATTGCATTTCCTGCAGGGATAATGTTAATTGTTTTATCTCCGAATTTTTGCTGTGTACTTCCAACGAAGCACTCATACTCACACCGTATATCCTGGTGAAATGCAGGAAGGTATGAAAAAAGATACCGCCCAAGCCTAAGGCACACTACCATCCATGAAACTGCAAGTTATAGTCAAAATTCTAATTGTTAGCCTGCATATAGTAGAAAAATTTCATGTGTTAACACTAACCAGACACATACTAATTATTCAGAATTTGAATTTCATACAGTGCCCTGCAGCATCAGCAAAGGTGATTCCCAACAACAATTTGATGTGTAAATTTAAGAACATTGAGCTGATAATGCCTGTAATTCTTCACTTTAGGTAAGAATATGAATGCAGAAGTTTCAATTTTACTGTGCAGCATTAATACTTTTACTATAAATAGCCTAGTTCTATTTTAACTTTTTTTGAGTAGGACTTGGAAAATCTAGACCTGAGTAATAACAACCTGGAGGATTCAGGAGTGAAGCTGCTCTGCGGTGAACTAGAGAGTCCTCACGGTAGACTTGAAACTCTCAGGTCATTTCACTTTATTTAATGATAGTTTTCCGTTTCCTTCAGTCAGAGAAATGGTCAAATGTAAGGCAAGGAGGCTTTTGCCTGGGGCCCCCCAAATCATTGCATCCGCCCCTGCTGGATGATCAATGAATGTGGTTAAGAAGGTATCTGTGTATCGCATCAACACCCTACGTGGGCCTTAGTCTTAAGCATTTGATGAAGATTATTCTTCAAAACACCGGGGAAACATCTTTTCAGTCGCAGCAACCCGGTATCATCATGTATTGCCGGTGTGACGGTTTGGCGCTTAAATGAAGTAGTGCAATCCGCGTGAGCGAGGCGCTGGTTGCTATGGCGACAAGACAGGACGCTAGTGGAGAGTGTGGGTCTGTGTCGATGCCTGTTCAAAACACTGCAACTGTCAATAAATCGGTTGTATCATATGCCGTGATTCATCTGATGTCAAGTGGATTTGAGAAGTGTAAGTGAAATATAACGTTACGTGTACATACTAGGCTCACACAGTAGGTGACTCTCCCGATGCCTGTTCAAAACACCGCAAATATATAAAAATAGTTCTTGTTTTCAGCTTTAATATTTGTGTCATACATCGTTATTACTCTGTAAATGGACACTCAACTGGAACTCAGTGTGGAGACAGCTCAACACCGTGACAAAGCGTGATATATCAGATTAATTTATGATCATGATCCGATCATGTTTCATGTTAAATGCCATACGTTATTTGTATACATCTATGTACTGTTTCTCTGTCAAGACAACGATTTTCTGTACGATCAAACCCGCTCAATCACCTATATTACACATGGATGCCAAATGTTAGGAACAGCAAGTACAGTGACTAAATAATTGTATACGAACAGGTGGAGAAAACGATCATATGGGTGTGGAATAGTCTACATAAGTTTGTTCAATTTGTCAATAATATTGTGGGTTTGTGAGGACATACGACAGATAGCAAGATAACGCGATAAGAATGATAATACGCCAATTTGATTATACGGGTAAAAAAAGTACGATAACCACAGGCACCGTTATTAATGCTTTTAGAAGTATTAAGATTTTATTATCGTCCAGCTGTTCTTAATGATGCCACAAGAAGATGGACACGCGGATTGTCATCGTCTCCCCTTGCCTTATAAATAAAGACATGCATTAAAAGTCATCACAAGTTGTAACGATCAAAGCTTCAGCGGTCGAATCCTGCATGAGTTTTTAAATCCACAAGTCCAGAGTAGACCCCAGTGTTCGTATTAAAGACCAAAAAGTCTCAGCCGACTGTTTAAAAGAAGGGGAAATGGGATTGTTTATTTCCTGGTTAGTCGACATTGGGTCCTGACGAGCCACGCCCACGACACGTCTGTCTGAGGCACGCGGACATCAATATTTATTTATTTATTTATTTATTTTTGTTCCTACATATTACAACTAGAAATGAACAGGATCTAGGGTGGATTAGGGTCATGTGGGACACCTTTTTGCAATTCTGACTTGTTTACCTTATTTACATATGAATCCAATACATGATATCAACACCTAATATCATTATGAAAGATGTTTCCTTGTTAAATCAGAAGACAATTTACGGTATTGGACTGAATTTGTGGATTTTGTAATCTGAGACACTGAGCAGCCTTATCTGCCAAAACATTCTGAAATGTGCATATTTGGTCAGTTAATTTAGTAGGCTTACAATTTTTAGGTAAAAAAACGACCAGTCTGTATGTTCACATGTGTAATTTTAAATAATATAACTTACACAGTAAGCCTGTACTAGTTATCTTTAAAATAATTGAATAGAAAAAGAGATAAATGCACTGGAGCTTAGTTGTCCCACATTTGTCAATGTCCCACTTTACCCTAATCAACCCTATACGAAGATTTTTTTTAACATAGCACAGTGTGTTACAGTTTTAATTGCTTTCATTTTTAGGGAGTACTGACGTGAATGAATGCTTTGTTTGATCTCACTAAATGCAATAAAGCAGCATGGTTTCCTACCTGTAAATTTAGCTACATGTATGGATATGAAATTTGGCCACTATAATAATATTTATCATGTACAAATGAGAATTTTATTGTGTATTGTTTTACATTAGACCAAACAATACATTCTTCCATATTAAATTGAAACTTTCAATATTTACGTGGACATGTGACACCAACGAGCAGGGCTACATATTGGGAATGAAAATAGTTACTTTGACATCGTCATGTCTATAGTCTAGGCTATATCAACTTGGACATGGCATTGATCATTTTATTATTGTGTTATTGTGACAGACCTACTGTCTCATACAATGTCTCTTTAATGGAGTGGAAATACTGTTAATTTAATTTGCTTTAAGATATCTAAAAAAACTGAGAGAAATGAGATAAAAAAATTCTATTGAGTTTATACCTGGCATTTTTGTTTTAATGGTTTCTGTCTTGTGGATTTTATTCTAGTATCTTTAGTGTTGTTGTTTGTTTTGTAAAATTCAATAGTGAAGAGCTATAAAAAATAAACTACCATTCTGATTATTATCACTATGTTATCTTTTAACCAAAAGCAAAAAACTAATCACCTGTGACATTTTTTCCCCATGAGTCCTTTTTACCATGTATTACCATTGCTGGTAATAATCCAAACATCAATTGCAATGATAACAATAAACGTCAACTAATGAACTCCAATAAAAGGATTAAGTGCAGACTATTGAGGAAGTTGTTTCTGGTTACCGAAAACTATACAATCCTGCCATCTAGTGGCCAAACAAAAAAGGTGCACATTTTAATCTGAGACTGCACAAACTAAACATCAAACTTTAAAAACACGCTCTTAAATTGGTGCTATATCGCGATTTATGTGTAAAACAAGCCAAGCAAAGAGTAGGACTTTCACATTTTGTGAAATAAATAAAAAAGTACCTTTTTTGCAAAGTGTGTTTCTTCTGTGGAGGCCTTACAAAATATCTGTATGATATTTATTTGCATCCTTGACTGCTCCTGCTTTTCTCTTAATGAACATCCAGTGGTCAACCAGTAATTAAAACATTACTAATCCTTCAATTTTATACATGTTATACTGAGTTTCTGTCTTCAGAATATGTTTAATTTGGCATTTTCTACGTTTTCTCATCCATTGCTGCACATTCAAACTAATGAATTATTGTATTCCACTATAATATAAAGATCATTGCACCATTTGTCATTGATACATTGATGCTGTGTTTACTGTCTGTAAGAGTCACTCTAAAGTGTTCATATTTGATTGTATTCATCATTGAATCCATCATGTCATGATTAGGATAATTCATCTTTTTAATGCTGTGTGAGTATTGTGGGAACTGGGAATAATCCTTGTCATCACTTAAGTATTTTTGGGTTTTTTTGGACAGTGCGTTTTTCCTCTCCCTCTGGTAATACAACACTGCCATCTGCTGGTAACTTGTAATTGGGTTAGAAAACCTCAAGAACTCTTTTATATAAAGCAATTTGGAAGCTGAAACCAAGAACTGTTAAATCATTCTTACATGTATATGTACAACTATTAAACCACCAGTCTGCTGTTTAAAAAAAGGCAGTTTTACTCATGAAAGCTAACTATGTTTCCATTAGGTGCTGTGGTGGGCAGGTCTTCATCAGTGGATCAATTTGCCAACATTTGGAGTAAATCTTACATAAAATGGAAGCTGGAATTTACAGCTGGGATAGTATTTAGAAAGATGCTCAAGGTAAATGTAGGGTTTTATTGCATCAAAATGTTAACACTGCAGTCATTTTGCTTATATTCTAATGAGTCACAACCTACACATACACATATTTTACAAATGTGTATGAGATGATAACAGATACAAGGTCTTTCCTAATCCACACACTCCTATACAGCATGATATTCATGATATGATCGACTCATTATGAATATATTAAGATGTTTTAAAATATGCCAAAATTATTATTATAATATCATCATGGGTGAGGGAGGAAATCAGCAAAATGATCCACTTCCATTGTGTCAGGATGCTATTGGTTTATGATGAAGTCTGTGATGGCCTTGTGACTCCTGGGTAGCAGAGGATTTAGGTTGATAGTGTGTGCGCGTGCATGTGTGCACGTTTTTTGTTTTGTTTATTTTTTTCTTTTTCATTCTGTACACCATCTTTGCTCATCATGTCAGGGGTGACAAGGTAAACTAGGGGTATGAGGGGGAATGGTGATTTTTCCACTTTGCTGTATATGACTATAATGATGTTACTCCCCTCCTGTAAATTATGAACGAATCAAACATTTGATATAATGCTTGAAATATGCCAAAATTATTACATTATATAGCTACAAGAATTCAACTAGTGTTGAGAGACGGTGACTAACATAACATAGAAATGACAAAAGGATTTTAAACACATACATTTGCCAATAAACCTTTTATAGGTTAGGACCCTTGTGTTTTAAATAATCCAGTGATGTCATCAGGATAGACAACTGATTGGGGGGTGGGGTTGTTTGAAAAAATAAAGCAGTTGTGAGTGTCTAATTGAAACATGCCGTACAGTTACATCCAGTGTCGTTGTGATAAACAGGTAGTTTCATTTTTGGATCTTGATGCACTTCAGATTGTAAAAGTCAGGATAACATCGCATCTGCTGCTTTAATTTGAACAATTCTTTAAAAAGAATCTGTCTCTTGGGAATCCATCGTCTTCCTAGAAGTGCAGCACAAAACCACTGGAGTGAACCTTTACGGGCAGTTTCTACCATATCAGTAATGAAAACAAAGAAAAGACAGTGTGCTTTATAAAAACTGAGTATTCTTTAGTATTATGGTGAAATTGGAATATAATAGTGAAACAGTTGCAAAACATATCAATACCATATTTCACCTAATGGTATGTCCAGTGCAATAACATATTGGTTTGTATGAGTGGAACTGCACTGTAGAACCTGAAAATGTAATAATTTCCCAATAATGTAATAACTCATTAAAAATGTAATAATGTTATTACAATATGGGGAAATTACTACATTATTAGGTTCTGCAAAAATAAGGTTAACCCAATAATGTAATAACCTCCGTTAATTACAGAGATTGTTACGTTATTGGGAAATGCACTTTATTACATTATCAGGTTTTATTACATTTTTAATGAGTAATGAGGGGTTTTTATTACATCATTGGGAGTTATTACATTATCAGGATATTATTACATTATCAGGTTCTACATGCACTGATAAACCCTGGGGGATAGGTTGACTTAAAAATAAAAATATTAGTCTTATTCTCTGCAACAGAAAAATCTGCTTTTTAAAAAAAAATAAACAGGTAAAGTTCACTTCATTACATCCTGTGACTGCAGTGCTGCTACTAACCACCAGATGGGGGTTGGGAGCCAGTTCAGTCTTTGACAATGGCTTGCAGGTATACAACATCACACTCAATATTCTCATGTAGACTAGAGTGAATACTGTTATATACTGTACTGTGACCAGCAAGTACTGTGATTACTATCACTACTACTAACAATAATAATAGCACTCTGCAGTCACTAATAGTGCTCTCCAGTGACGCTTTGAATTGTACTGGGTGAGTATTTTTTTATGAACACAGCTGTAAATAACATGTGTTAGAGGCATAGTGATGTGAAGAAGTGAATGTGTGTGGGAAGCACTGCTCTGAGGAATTAAAGTCAGTGAGAATTATCTGAACACTAAATAACTGCTGCACATCCCAGCACCAGCAGGAGATTTCAACAACGCTATCAGAGAACCTGAATTAAGTGTTAACACTGTGATATAATGCCTCTTTAATTAATGGTGTGGAAATACTGTCAGTTTCATTTACTTTAAGAAATATAATATGATGACTATGAAAAATGAGGTGTATATTTGACTCCAGAGGAAGTTATTTCAGTCATAATCCTCTGTGACTTCAACCTGATGTAAAAGACTGATATACTACAGTCTGCAGGTGACATAGGTGCGATGCTTCTGCTCTGTCAATACAGTCAATTGCCAGCTTACATACTAAATAACATTTTAAGATGATATTTGACAAAGAATTATGAAAAATCTGGCAGCTCAAGAAATGTTTTTGTCTCTTTAATTACATCAACTATATTATTCAATTAAACAACTTTACTGTTACAATATCCATTATTACATTTTTTGTTTAATTGATTATTTTTTATTATATATTTTACGCTAAAGCCATGAATGCACTAAACTCCATTAAATAATGGTAATTATTTATTTATTTTTGTTTCTGCACTTTAAAGACGGCATCTCAATTTCGTTGTGCTTTGTACAATGACAATAAAGACTTTCTATTCTATTCTATTATTTATACAATGCAATACAAACACAAAAACGGTGTTTTTTCAATTTATCTGCAAGTAATTATAAAAATGTAATACTTCATTACTTTGCCATTTAACAGGATTTTATTTAATATGCATTACACATTTCACAGAATTTTACTGAATAGTAATTCATAGTTTTATTTTTAGTAATGTTATATGGTATTAAGAAAAAAAAAGGTTATATTAAAACCTTGACTGAAAAGCCTTCAGTTTTATCTTATTTTACCAAAGTGAAAAAAATTTACCAAATTGCAGCAAGTTTCATTTAATATATTTGGAATTTCAATTGTATTTATTTAATATATCACAACATATAATATAATAAATATTTGAATTTATAAATTAAAATAAATGTATTTTTCATTCAAACAATAAAAGGATGGCCAGTAAAATGTTTATGTTCATGTCCTTGACATTGTAAATATAATATCTGTGTCAAATGGGTCTGTATGATAAATATATAAAAAAAATAGAAATAATAAAAATAAATATAAATCATGTTTTTGATTTGAATATATATATATATATATACATTTTCATATATAAATATAGTAAAATATATCTAACTAGAAGCTGTTACATAAAGTGATATCAGATTGGTGTAATGACATTTCCAGACAGCAGAGGGAGCAGTGATGCAGAGATCTATTCTGTCCTCTGTTAAAAGAAACATTCCGTAGATTTGTTTCAACAAAGGACAATGCACTTCAAAGAACAACCATTACATCCTTTATTTAAGTAAGTAATAATAAAGGTAGCAATAATAAAATGGGAAAAAAATCTGCTTTACAAGAAAAACTCAATTGAAAAATGAACTAGGCTATAGTAAAAATACAGAAATACTATCAAATACTATCAGCAAAATGTACTTAAAGCATCAAAAGTAAAACTACTAATTATGCAGAATGTTCTCTTTTTAATTATAACAGTATTATATAATAATAATAATAAAATAATACCTTTATTTATATAGCACTTTTCAAAACAGTGTTACTAAGTGCTTTCCATAGAATTAAATGAAACAGAGAGAGAAAAATTGATAGTTCTGATAAGTGATTTAAAAGATTAAATGTATCCTGCTTGCCTGAGATACTCAGCGAGTACATTATAGTAGTACATAGTACATTAGTGGATTATAACAAGTAATGCACAAACGTGTTAGTAGCATTTTAAAGATCCCAATGGCCAGAGTGTTTAACTGTTAGAACTACTAACATGAAAAGTGTGCTTGCTTACACTATTGCAGGTGCAAACTCTGTAAACAGGCTAAAATGTCTTCATATGTTAATCATTTGCATGTGAGATGTAAAATGGGAGTTACAGCTGATTGAAAAGTGTGTCAGGGGTTTGACATATTTGCTGAAGTACAAGTGCAAGACATGACACACTCTATGTTTGAACATGTATGTAAAAATATGAACTATGAAAAGAGCATAAAACATGACCAAAGCATTACAGAAACACTTTGTAAAAGCTAAATTCATGTGTGAGAGTCCAATGTGTGATGAAGACTTTAAAGTTTCTGTGTGAATGAACTCATATGAATGAGTATGAAAGAGGCTGAAGAAGACTCTTTCCATTAACCTCCTCTATGAATGACGAGTACCAAAAAGTTTAACACACCATTAATGTGTGAACATTTTTTTCAGTTTGAATGCAATTTCCAGCTTAAGGGACGGGTTACCATTTTTCAAATCTCTCTTAAAACAACAGTCAGAAGCCCAATTGAAGTTTGAAACCCGTTTTTCTTTCCATAATCATTCCTCCTGTTCATACTGACCATTAGAAGATTCCTTCATAATGCACTTACAATGAAAGTGATGGAGGACAAAAATCCACAGTCCTCCTCCTGTGTAAAAATGTATTTAAAAGTTGATCTGAAGCAAATACGAAGCTTCAGCCGTCCAAATGAGTCAAATCTTCATCTTCTATGTTTCAACGTTACAGTGTTTTTAGTACCAAAGTCTTTGTGTTACTATACTTCCACCACAGCTCAACAGGGAAACACTAAGAGGGAATTTGATGCTAAAAAGACTGTAAATGTGTCAGATATCACTTGATATGACTAACTCACACTGCTGAAGCCTCATATACTGTAAGTTTCACATCTACTTTTAAATGCACATTTGAAAGATGGACACCTGGCACATTTGAAAAATCCTATTTTAAAAAAAAAGTATGAATAAGAAGAAAGGGTGAAAAGGTTAGAAAAAAATGTCACATTGTTCCATTTGAATGTGAAATAATGCTATATTTTTTTAAAAGGATGAACACCATTCCTAAAGAAGCTGCACATCTTGAATACTGTTTACATAATTGTATCTTGGTTGAAGTGGTATAGTGAGTAGCAGTAGTGAAGTATAAATTAGCATAAAATGGGAATACTCAAAGCAAATGATCACATTCTCGCACCAATTCCCAATCATTCCCAATCAATGGAATATATGTGACCTATAACACTGATCAATAGTAGATCAGTTTGATCATCATAACATCATCTGCACCATCAGCTCATCACAACACATACAACGCTAACTGAGTGTGTGTAAGAGAGAGACTTGCTATGAATATTGACATGTGTAATGGTGTGAAATATTTGTTTAAAGTGGAGGAAACACACACACACACACACACACACACACACACACACACACACACACACACACACACACACACACACACACACACACACACACACACACACTGTGGAATTGGGGAATTCTTGACTTGAACCTTGACCCTTCAGCTGAAAGCAGTGAATAATGGAGGCTTTGCTGTGAGAAGGGAACTGAAGAAAGCGTTTGTTCTGTCTCTCCTCCTCTTTCCTACTATCAATAAGAATAATGTAATATATAAACTGAAGCTTACCGTCACTTCACATTAACATTACTAACATAACACATTTTTGTTGAGACCTCTGTTGAGAGGACCAAATAGATACATCACAGCTGTTGTTTTAACAAAGCTTTAGCTTACAATTGTCTCCTAACTGACTTCATCAAGTTTGACATTTTATTAAATACGTATTGCTTTCTTGCCGAGAGTGAGATGAGTAAATTAATACCATTCACATGTCTGTATCCAAAATATGATGCTATATCCTGAAGATAGTTAGCTTATGTTAGCATTAAGACTCAACAGATAACCACATAACCCTCCCGTAAGAAAACAATATACACTTTGTTTTTTATACGGATAAAAAATGATACATAACATGTTAATTTGTGAGCTTGAGGAGGTGCTTGCAGATGGATTTTGTTTCTTCTGGCTAGCTGTTTCTCCCTGTTTCCATGCTTTTTTGCTAAGCTAAACTAACTGGCTGCTGGCTGTAGCTTTATGAGACTAGCCACAATTTATTCAGCTATCTCTAAGCAAGAAAGAAAAATAAGCGGATTTCCCCACATGATGAATTACTTAATGGGTATGGAAAGTTGCTCTTTGTGTATACTGCTAGACGTCCAAGTTTGTCCACGATTGATCCGGTTTCAAGCGGAGTCCTGACAAATATCTGTAAAACACTAAAATGCTACATTCACTACCAAATTGTCCCAGTTTTCACTACAATAAAAAAATTATAATACTATACTTGTTTTCAGGACTTACATAGATGTTTAGCAGTACCCAGCAATCTTTTCACAGGTAAATTTCCTCAAAGGCTCTTTCTTGGTTTTGTTATCAATGGTGGTTCAATTGTAATTTCATGTTATGACATTTTAGTCTTTGTAAGTTGGTCATTTAGCCAGCAGCCTATGCTAGTGCATATTGATAAATCCCTCGGTGGATTTTGGGAGATAAAAAATAATATTTTGTTTGCTGAGGCACTGTCCATAATGTTGAAAGGTGTGCTCGGTAGGTGTGTTAAGCAATAAAAATGTTTTCCCCTAGTCACGATGGAAGACTACATGTGTGCATGCATGACCGTGCAGTACGCTAAAGGATTTGGGGGTTTGAAAAGATGGTCAACCTATCCTTGTGTGAATCAAAGTCCTGCTGCTGACATGGATAGCAGAGCAGGGGGACCAAAATTCAGAGACCGAAGGTAAAAGCAGGGTTGAAAAATATAGGTCTTTATTCTTGGAAATGTAGCTAAAATACCAAAAAGCTGGCTGAGCTAAGCAAAATTAAAGGCAAGACAAGCCTAGACTAGGCTGGGCCGAACAGAGGACCCAACAAAATTGAACTGCAAACCAAGACTTAGATATAGACAGATCTAATAAGTCAATGGGGAACAGGTGACTAGACAAGGGCAGACTGGAAGTTGATTGGTTGGAAGGACACTGGGGGCAGGGTAGGGTTAACAAGACTGATACAGGACAGGTGTGAAGGCTGGGGGCAGGGCAGGGCTAATGGACATGATGCTGGGCAGGTGTGGAGGGAAAAATGGAATGGGGAGGAGTGCAGGGACACAGAAGGAGAACAACAACTCAAGTATAAATAAGCAAAAGAAGGTTACATTTAAGTTACAGAACTAGGTAGATCATACAAAAAATACACCATATTTTGTATGGTCTATTTTGTCATACACAATAGACCACACCTTTTTCTCGCTACTGCCGCTCCCTCTCCTCCCTCACCAACTGCTACTACCTCTTTCTCTCTTGCTTGTACTTTGAACATGCTCTCTCTATTTTTCTATATGGCAAATTATTAACAAATGAAGAGAAATGTACTCCCCTCATCCTACACTGGTCCTACATTGATTCTAGAGTACTTCCTTGTTTTGTGAATGAAACGGTACACAAGTTGTGTGACCAGTCAGTAATGGTCATTCCTACAAACCCTACCGAGGATTTTGTGCTTTTAGAAAGTAAACCCTCCCCCCCCAGCAGGGACTATTTGGAGGTTAAAATAATCTCCCTGGAACTTGATTTAGACCTTGATCCCTCTGATCGAGAAACTGAGTTCCTAAAACGGTTCTTAGTCCCTGGGAAAAGGTCCTGTAGTCGAAAGGTGGCTTTAGTTGTATCCGCTGTATTTTACTGTAATTTCAACTTCAGTATGTTGACACATTCCTGAGGTGTGAATAGTCAAAATCTTCCTGAGAAGAAATATATTCATTTTTACACTAAAGTTAAAGACTTGTACCAGCAAACATTACAGTAGACTCTTAACTAATAAACACATTTTACATACTGTACCTAGTGGTAGCTCAATCCAAATGGAACATCTTCTGTACTGTCCCTGCCAACATTTTAAAAGCTGAGAAAAGATTCAATCAAAATTTAAAAAATCATCTTCTGATTCATTACCAGCTGATGCCTCATACCTGCTGTTTTCTGTACTGCCTGAATTTCATATAACAGAACTTAACTTAACGGGTTTCCCAACCTCTGCCATGATGCAACAATCAGCACTGTCTGAAAGAACCTAAATGTCAGACCACTTCCACTTTTGCTTCTGACAAAAATGATCATAACTCAGAAGGCCATAAAGGCTGTGTGAAATATGCAAACTTACTACATTTTATCTAGTGGCATCAGCAGGTCAAAGTTGTCAGCATGTCCTGGATGGATTGGTGCAAACTTTGGTCCAGACATTCATGGTTCCCAAATGTCTGCTATGACTTTGGTGATCCTGTTATTTCCCTCAAGTGCCACCATGAGGTTCACATGTGGACATCACTTAATGGAAGGATTGTCATGATATTTGATACTCCATCATCATCATCATCAGGTCAAAATGTCTGTCCAATACTTTACTTAATGACCAAATACCTGCAAAAATGATGACATTCCCATTGGTCTCAGCTGTACTTACAATTAATTTAGTGCTACTCAGCAAATGTCAGCATGCTGAACACTGTACCTGCTTAACATCAGTATGCAGGGTTGGGAAAGTCGCTTTGGTTACCCTATTTAAAATGTAATAAGTAATGTAACTATTTCAATGACTTCATCAAAGTAATGTAACTTATTACATTTGATGACTTTTCTAATTCTCTAACCAATGTTGGGATCATACAGCTGTTAGGGTAAATGTACCCGTTAAGCACCAAAATCTAAGTCCAGCTGTTTTTCATGGATACTGACATGATTTATAAGAGAGATCATTTCTTATAAAGCAACATTTATCTCTCATTGTAAAATGTATTCATTGGTTCATGTAGATTTTTGCTGAAAAAAGTCAAAAGTCTGGCATGGGCTTAATCTGAACTGTGACACCATTTAAGCCCGTGTCATGATATTTACAAAATATAAAAAAAATATTGATTTCAAAGAATTAAAAACAGCAATATATGTATTCAGTAACCCTCCTGAGCAAAATCTTAAAGGTCTGACTTGAGGGAAGCAGCTACCCCATTCACACAGACCACCTTTACATAATGTCACAAACTCACATTTATCATTCTTCCTTTTATTCCATCAGATTTAGATGATATGATATGAAACAAACCCTAACTTCTAGAGATTGCAGTCTTGTTCTGGAGAAGATAGTCTCCAAAACAACCGCACAGATAAATTGGATTACTTATCTAAGTATTTTATTTTGACATCTTCACAGTTCTAATGAATGCATAATGCAAGCAGGTAGCAGGTAAAAAGACAACAAAGTGTTTCTCCAGTTTCAAATACTTCTTGTGACCCCCTAACAGAAAATATCCAATAAATCTAAGGGACCTTAAGTAGCAGATGAACAGAAGTCTTACTAAAGTGTCACAATGGGAGAGTTACAATGAGAGATATTAGGAAAAAGAGATCAGAGAGAAGTGGAGAGAGGAAATATGGCAGATGAGAACAGAGAGAGAGAGAGAGAGAGAGAGAGAGAAAAAGAGTGATGGAGGGATGAGAGAGAGTAAGGGAGAGAGAGATTTTCATCACTGGCGGAGAGGCGCCTCATTTTTTCTCCTGACCTCACAATGACCTGACAATGGATGGAGAGAGAGGAAGAGAGATAAGGGAGGAAGAAGACGGGTAGAGAGAGAGAGATAGACAGGGATGAGATCACAAGTGAAACACACACACACACACACACACACACACACACACACACACACACACACACACACACACACACACACACACACACACACACACACACACACACACACGTAGTTATTGTTTGTCATTTTCCCCCTCTAATTTCTAACCTAATGAAGACACTCCTGTTGAAGAGAGACAGAGGAGAGGGAGAGAGAGAGTGCTAAGGGGTGTGTCAGTCTTTCCCCAAGTTACCATGACTACATGTGATGTCATGTGTTCAGCCCTGGGGAGAGGGTAACTCTGTTTTTGTGTTTTCATGTGTGTAAAGTTCAGACTGTACATGTCTGAACTTTTAAGTGCATGCAAATGTGTGTGTGTGTGTGTGTGATATTCTCAGTTGAATCCATTTTTCTACTCCTCTTCTTCTCTTTCTTTTCTCATTTCTCCCTCTCTCTCTCTCTCTTCTGTCCTTAGCTGGTCAGTTTCTTTCCATGTCCTTCTTTTTCTTCCCACCTGTTTTTTAAATTTTATTTTAACTTTGCATGTTTTTCTGTTGTAAACACATTCTCTCCCATAGCAGTCCAGCTGTTTGGTCTGCTTTGGACTGCATGGGTGTAGTTTTGTCCTCCCCTTATGAAAGGTATAGTTACTAAGATAGACTTATATATCAAAATCATGTTTAAGATGATCCTTCTATAAGGGTTATGTTACTTTTGTTATTAGTAACTGTTATACTTTTTTTGTTATTCAGTCCCAAAATAACCCTATAGACATAAGAAAGTGTTTTAAACCCTTCCTGTCACTCCCATTGTACTGTATCCATTATTCAGTACAATATATTACAGTCAATGAGCTTCTAAGTCAGTTGTGTCAAACTAATTTTCGTCCAAAGGCCACATACAACCCAATTTGATGTCAAATGGGCTGGAAAAGTATAACCATTGCATAATAACCTATATATAATATTATTATATTATAATATTATTTTGCACATAAGCTGCTGATTGACAACATTTATACAATGTTTAATATACAATATAGATTCATTGTTGACTATATTCTGGTCAGGTGGGAAAAAAAACCTCTGAAGCAGCAGAACAATTGGAATTAAAAAATGTCATACTTTGCAAAATTATCCAGTGGGCCAGATTAGACCCCTTGGTGGGCTGGTTCTGACCCATGAGCCGTATGTTTGACACCCCTGTTTAAAGTTATTATAAGGTCTTCCAAGAATCATGCCAGTCAGCATTTATTTCACTGAATAAACTAAATGTGACTACATTTAGTTTTTTCTATATATATTACACTGTATACATATACTGTATCTAACAGTACTGCTGCTATATAATATACCACATAAATCTCACTATGTACTATAGTTATATATTTAGAAATGAGAAACATAATGTAACATATAAATGAAGTTTAACTTAAAGAAAACAACTTTCATAAACATCTTTCTTCATATAGTTTCAGGTATTGTTATGTACATAATGCATATATAATTTTCATAATTGTATTATTTAATCTAAATAGTCAATCAGTTGCTTTTAGGTTGTCTCATATGCTACTGTAACAATCAATTAATCAATCAATCTTTAATAATATAGTGCCAAATCACAATATAAGCCATTTCAAGGCACTTTTCACATAGAGCAGGTCTAGACCATATTATTTAACACATAAAGTCTTATCATAGATAACACAAATTCATTAACACCAATTTGATGCAAATGTGTCAAATTTATACATCTATCTTAACTTTTCTCAGGACTGAATGTGAAAGCTATGTTGATAAAAAAAAAAGCACTGGATGTACTGTGACATAGTGTGTACAGAGTGGATGGACTGCTCTTTACAGATGCTTTGTCATTTTTTAACCCTTTCATACCGTTCGGGACAAATCGACCCATTTTGACATTTGAAAGCAGCGAAAACACCCCAAATATTTTTTCTTTGAGCCTCAAATTGAATGACTTGTCCTAAAGTGGCCTAGAATATACAACAAAGTTTATGATATGTCAAAATTCTGTATTTTTTATGCAGTTGGCTCAGTGTTCATTGCTGGTTTTAATGGTTATAATGAAACCTACCATTCCAATTTTGTTGCATCCTCTTTCCATCTAATTAATATTATTATTTGAACATGAGATCATAATGAAGTGTGACTAGGAATGGTAACATATCTATTGATGGGAAATACATTTGTTAAAAAATTGGTATAGGGACTAATTATAAAGGGAATAAAAATGATACTTTGACGTTTCAGAATATGAACAGTATGTAAGGGTTAACAGTGAATGTAGTACATTTTCATTTTTTTGTCTGTGCTCCTCTTTTTCCTCTCCTCCTCCTCCTCCTCCACCTCAGCTCCCATGGCTTTCTCTTCTTTGCATCTCTCCCTCGTGTTCCCTTTTGTCTTTCAGGCGGAATGAGTGACCAGAAGGTGCTCATTTTGTGTATCTGCACACAAACACACATCCACACACACACACACACCTTAATGCATAGCGGCGTGCTGTGCTGCGTGCCCCCAGGGTGTGTGTGTGTGTGTATGTGTGTGTGTGTGATGGAGAATAGGAACAGAGTCGTTGCCCTGCTGCTGAACCCACTACATTTCTGTCCTCCCCTTCCATCTCTCTCATGTCTGATGTATGCTGCTCCGTGATCGCAGCCCTGAAACCTTTTCTGCATGTCTTCATTTCCAAAACATCCAAATAAACAAAAGGAATTTATGGAAGGAATGTAAAGATAAGCCCTGTGGGCGTGTGTGTGTGTGTGTGTGTGTGTGTGTGTTCCTCTTGCTTTCTCTCTTTCTCTCAATAACAACGTGAATCTGTCCTCATGCATTTGAAAATGTTAATATATTTCCATCTGTGCGGAAGAGTATTATAAAACACACCAACAAGCACATTTACTGTGGTTGGAGCCTCTCTCCTGAGAGATGGTGATCAGCATGTCGTTTTACACCTGTCCTGGTCCACGCTGCCGATAAAGTCTGTTTAAAGCACTGATGCATTTCACACTGAGTTTGCATTTTCACATACTGAAATCAACCATAAACCCAGCATGTGTATGGATATTCTCATCCATCCAGGTGAGAGGATATCTACATTTATTGAGTTGGAGTCAACTACACCTTCTGTTTTATTTTAATCTCTCAATAGATTCCAACTGGAGAGGGTCATAAAAAAAAGTAAACTTAATGAAACCTTGTATTCTGTGACATAAATAAAGTTTTTTTTTTCAAGCTTAAGGTGTATAAATATATATTTTTTGTCCTCTTGGGGACATCAAAACAAGCTAGTAGTAAAAAACTGACATATTACTGCCTTATAAAGTTGATATTACTAACATTTTAGCATCTAGCAGACAAGAAGCAAGATTAAGATTTACTTGTAGTCATGTTTCAGGCTAACTGACAAAAGTCCAACTTGACTCTGACTTTAGTTCTATTTTAGTCTCTACCAACTCCTGAGAAAAATATCTCTGTAGCTGCTAAATGCTCCACTAGCTAGTTGCTAACTGTGCCTGCCTGCTGTTTGGTGCTAAGCTAGGTAGTGTACAGTGGGTTTATCAGTCTTTTTAAATGAAAACAGCTGCCTGCTCCTACGGGTCAGAGCACTGAGACTGAACCAAAACAGTAAAGCTGAACAATTAGCTGAAATATGCTAAAAATGTAGTGAAAACTGCAGTTTTGGTGTTAGCTCTTTAGCTTGTTAGCTGGGTTTGTCAATATCAGCAGCATATTTAACATGACTTTAATACAGTATGGAAGTACATTCGCCAACATTGGGGTAGTTGGGCCAGTCGTGAAGGGTGAAGTAGAGATTTCCCTGAACACTAATAGTTTCATTTCAGTGGTTATTGAACATACAATGATCACTTCAACAGAGAAACATCTGTCCTCAAGTTTTGTTTGCTGTCAGACAAGCTGTCAAATTGCAACATCTTGCTGGACACACATGAACCTCGACTTTAGCTTTAGAAGAACTATTATGAAGTTAAATAAGAAAGGTACAGCAGAACACTGAGAAAAGAGAATACATACAATAACAGAATGGATGGGAGAGTGTAGATAATTATAAAATACTATACAGTACATTAACATGCAATTATTGTGTATGAAATAGCTGTCACACCAGATATGTTTGATATGTTTCGGTAGCTTTTCCACCCTCGGAAAAACTTGTCCATGCATTTATCTTCAGTTGACTCGACTGCTATAACAGTGTCTTCACTGGTCTCCCTAAAAAGTCTGTCAGACAGCTGCAGTTGATTCAGAACACTGCTGCTCAAGTCCTCACTAAGACAGATCATATCACTCCAGTTCTCAGATCTTTGTGCTGGGTCCTTTCAGTGAAAGAAAATTAGACTTTAAACGACTACTGTTGGTTTACAAAGAACTGAATGGTTTAGGGTCCAAATACAATTGCATCTGCTTTCTACTTTTCCCAGAGTCAAAACTAAACATGGAGAAGAAGCGTTCAGTTTTTACTCTCCACATATGTGGTAAAAAACTCCCAGAAGACTGCAGGTCCGCTCCAAGTCTCAGTTCTTTTAAATCTTGGCTGAAGACTTTTCTGTTTGCAACTGCTTTTTATTTAAGTCCAAATTTTAGGGTTAATATATTACACTGTAACTTTTTATTCTCCGGTCTTATTCTATTTTATATTAAGTTTAGTTCCAATTTAACACTTTTAGTCATATTTAAATGTCTTTATTTGGTAATGTGTTGCTTCTATATTCTGTCCTGATGTATTTTATGTTTTATGTAAAGCACTTTGAATTGCCTTGCCTTTGAAAATAGTATAAAATGAATCTGAAGGAAACAGGGTCTTAAAATAGTCATATCTAAAGTTACTGGACTTTAATAATCAGTGAAAAACCCATCATGAGTGAACCCTATTACACATAAAAGAGCAAATGAATCATCACAGCTATATTTCGTTGGTATTTGAGTCTTTAACTAAGCAGACGGCTTCGTAGAAAACAGCCATTGCGCAAAACCAATTCAACCTAGAGGCCATGTTGATCAAATGTAAGACAATATGATCTCTGGCTCTCTCTGTGCTCTGACCTGGATTTGAACCCAGACTGAACCTTCTCTGACCCTTCAAACAGGACACAATGAAAGTCACTTAGTCAGCGTACATGTTTGAGGAGAAACATGTCTGCCCCAGTCACTGCTTTTGCATTTGCATTGTTCTGAACCTTCAAGTTGTGAAAGTGTCACACCTCCTTCAAATATGTCTCTTAAAAATGATGTCAGGTTCCACTCATTTGTTTTGCCAAATGCGTCCTGGTGGAAAAGGAGTCGTTGCCATGCAGGATAATGTTCAAGGGCAACAGTTTTGAGTCATCTTGCAAGCGGTTTTGTGTTCAATTTCGTTTTTACGCAGATGACATGTTGACCAGTCACAGCTCACTTCATCAAACAAGAAGTGTGAGTAAATCTACATCTAAAAGGGGAAACTAGAAGAGAATGTAACAACCGCTCTTGACCAAATTACAGACTTTTTTCAAATGATCAAATAATCCAGGTTTCTGAATCACAACAGCCCAGTCCTTGTAGCAGTTTGTGTGTCATGTATTACAATGTATACATTTTTGCCATCTAATATATTGATGACTCAGTATAATTCAGTAGAAGCAAAATTCAAGCAGCATTATGTTACTTTTAAAAAGTATTTGATCTTCTATATTTATAACCGGTTTCATCTCATTGTAATCTCCCATGATACCGGACGGAACAGAGAAACTTTAATTTCTTGACATCTGGAAAATTTGTAGTGATTGACCAATAAACAAACATTACACACATATATTCTAAGTGCATAAATAACACTTCTTTCCAGTAGTAGAAGAAACTATGATGGTGAATTCTGTTTGACCCCACACTGAACCCACTCTGACCCTCCAGGCAGGAAGTGTGTCCAGTGTTCCTGTTTGACATTAAGATTTTTAAATCAGAATGTATTAAATGATTGGGTTTTTTATTATTATTTTTTACAGTTCAAGCCAAATGAAACAAATGCTTGTTTCTTTTGGCTTGAACCAAAAAGAGTCTCATTTGGTTTATTGTTATTTTTACTGATAAGAACGCTGATGTATAGTGTTCGTGTTTTGTGTTGAATCCTGGCACTTTTTCAACATATGATTTTATCTTTTTATACAGCAGGTGGGATTTTTTGTTCTCGTGGACTCAACATCTGATGTGAATGTGAGTTATTTCCTTAAACAAGCCTTTAGTCTAATAGCGACATTACGTCGTACGAGCATTAGCAAACAATGACTATAAATGAATATAAACTGCCATTTAACCAGTTTTGTACAATAGACAACGTAATGACCTTTGACCTCACCCTGCGGCGACCTGTGTTCGACCCCAGACTGACCCTGCCGTGACCCTTCAGGGCAGGAAGTGAAGGTGGTGTTTGCATTGGACGGAATAGATTTCTTTTGTAGGAGGCACTTTTGAATGAGTTCATCAATAAACAGCAGGGCTGAGCTCAGTGGAGGGGAAGCGTCTGGAGCGGCCGTATTCTTCGCCTGCGTCCTGTCTAAGATGGCTGCTGGAGCTTTTGTTTCACCAACTCTAAAATGGCTGCTGCGGAAATGCGTGTGACTGGTGTGTGAACGGTGATATGACGTGTTCTGTATGTGCACTGCGTGTGCTGTGGTATGCTGAACAGGACGAAGAAAAGAGCAGGAATTCGTAATTTAGATGAATACATACTGTATGTACACTGAGTGCCAGTATTTCCTGACCTGAACAACAGAATTTATCTAAACATTAACTTCAACCACAGCTTTTTAGTATTTTTCTGTATATAAGTAACATGCATAATAACATTAACAATGGCTGAGTTCAATTTAGCTGCTTCAATTTCAGAGTCCTGGTACTCATACTGGTTCTCATGCTTTACTGGGACGTTTGAGTACAGAGCATTCGTTAATGTCATAGGTCACACCTGTGCTTTTCCTACTATGACAAGTCAAAATGTTGGTTATAAAAAATATGTCTGATCCAAATGTGAGACATTGTAAACATGTTGACAAAACACAATGTTGGCTTATGTATAACTTCTAAAGTTGTTATGGTGAACTCGTTTGCAACTGTGCCTAATTACATAGTTTGGTTTTTGGTTTCTAGTAAACATGGAGCAACATTAGTTATTTGGAGCCCAAAATTTATCAGACATTTTTTTGCCTGCTTGAAACTAAATTGGACCAAAACCAAAACAATTAGCCAAAAGAGGAGAAAACTCCAGTGATAATTCTTTGTGGCTTCATCACTATGACTGTCCCCTTTCATATTTCACAATCATTTAATCCATTGTTACAATAAAAATATTCATAGTGTAGATTTAAGATTGATCCTTTTGACAAATTCTTTGCTTGTAGAAAAATATTCTTCTTGGCCAGTAAATTAATCTAATCTAATCTAATCTAATCTAATCTAATCATTATTCTTCTATAGCATCCATTAGCCAATCAATGTTAAGGGAATATTCATGTGATGTGTCATCAAAGTGTCAGATTTTCGGTCTTTAACTATTCGATAAAGTGTCAGAAGTGTAAAGTGCAGCAGCTGAATCAGCGTGGAGATTCTCAGCATTACCTGCCTACTGACCCCGTCTGAACCTGTGTGTGTGTATGTGTGTGAGAGAAAGTCAACCCCAGGCTGAACCCGGCTGAGGTCAAGGGTCAGGGTTGAAGGCCGGGTCGCTGTGCCTAAGCAGAGGTGCAGAGGTGCAGAGTTGAAGGCCAGGTCACTGTCCTGTGGAAGATGAACTCCCTGTGAGTGCAGCACCTTCTACAGGACAAACTCAGTCACTGCATCGGTCATTGAAACACTGAGGCAGCCAGTGCTTCTTGCTTAGTTCTTAATTTGGGTTTAATCAATCTGTTGATCAAACAAAATCAAGTGTTTGATTTTAGATGCACATTTTTACTTGACAACTGCAAGACTTTCAGTGCTGAGTGTAAAATCTTAATCTGCAAAGAGACCAGTAACTAAAAACTACCAGTGGAAATAACCCTAACCCTAACAAAATATTAGTATCGTCAATCTGTGTACATACATACTGTACTTGGATACATGCATTCAATTATCTTCATATACTCCATAAGACAACCACTGTAGCCCACAGTATCTGCATGTTCAGAAATGAGCTGGTCTGAGTGGAGAAATTTACATTTAGAAGCAAGTGGATAGCAATAAATAGAAAGATCAACAGAATAAAAGCCAATAAATAATAAGTACAGAAGCAATAAAAAGAATAAAAATATAGTTAAAAAAGTAACATAGAGAAACAAATAAAAAATAAAATAACTCAAAATAGTGTATTATACATATGTGCTAAATAATGACTTTTACACAAGGCAGTCAGTATTTTCTAGCCCTTTTTACTTGTGACTTTTTAAAACATGTTTTTCTACAGCTGTTCAAATGTCTTAATTCACACCTTGTTTTAATTGATTGCAAATGTTTTAACTTCACCATAATCGTATCTGTTTATATTATATTGTATTGTATCATTCATCGTTTTATTTTCTAGTATTTACCCACTTATTTTTGTTTTGCATTGTCGTTGTGTTGTTGTTGTTGTTGTGAATGAGGATTCCTGCTCAATTGTCTTTTGAGGTAAAATAAAGGTTAATAGATAAAATCTTACTATATGCTCCAGTCACCATTTTTGTTGTCTGTATTACTTTCAGCAGGGTGGTGTCTGGCTTTTATTTTTAATGTTATTATTTTTTAAAGATACAGATTGACAGAAGTTGCAGATTTTTATGTTGGATTTTTCAAAAATTGGAAACTTGATTTGAGACAATTTTCTGGATTATTGTGGATTATTGTTGTAAGGAATTTCTGGGGGGAACAGTAGTAATTTTAATGGGATTAATGTGTTAAATTCAGCCACAGATTAACTTTAAAAAATAATTTAGGATCATCCATGAATATAAAGAGATGGAAGACTATACTGTGTTTTATAAAAATACAGAATTGACTACATTGTACTGAAAAACTGATGTTACCTGTTTTGTATCTTTGGTGATTTATATTTCTCTTGAAAATTTCTGTATCAACTATATTTCATGAGGATATTTACTGAATAAAGTGCAATCCACTGGGGATGCTTTTTAATTCTGATGAACTTGCACTGAAGCTCCAGTGCACTTTGTATGTGTGTGTTCATTTTTCCGTGTGACTATTTTTAGGCCGACGAAAAATAAATGTTGAATATTTGTATATTTTATTTTATTGCTGACAGTGTGGACTTGGCTTTGAAACAGCATTTAGATTTAGTGAGATAAAATCCACATACATTTTATCAAACCACCCAAAATTTAAAAAAAATGTATGTATGTTTATTTCATTTTTTTTTTGGTCAGTTAGAGACTTGCATTCAGAATTGGTTATTTTAAATTAGTCTGTAGTTTTATTCATTTTTTCCCTTTTTTTTTAAAGATACATACAAATAAATATTTTAGTAATTCATTTTTTGTTATTAATTATTTAATTATATATCAGTTATTTTAATTTACTGCAGCATTTTTCTAAAATTCTTATTACGGCCTTGAATGTGCAAATATGTCAGAAATATTGAGAGATTTATGTAGAGAAATCTGTAGTTTCCATAAAATGTAAAAAAAACCATATAATACCATAACACTTACACTCACACAATTCATTCTTGATTAAAAAAAAACCAGACACTTTCATTTGAGAAAGATTCATTTTCTCACTCTCAGTGTCAAGTTGAACTGAATATAAAACAATTTAAAACAACCTTCACTACTAGAATGGATCCTGCAGAATTTCTATGATAGAGACAGAATTTCTAGAAAGACACATTATTATGTGGAGGTCAGGATGAATGTTTAAGTTTTGGGTTATTTTTCTGTATTTTCATGGATGTGTTGGTAATAAGTGATTTAGCAGGTCCATAATTTCCTAATAATTCTAATTATATATTTATGTCTCAGTTAAATAATATAAGACACAAATAACGAATGATTGAATGACAGAGTAAATTTTGCTTGGGTTTAAATACAGCAGTTCTCTTTAGGGAATTCTTGTTTATTAATTAAACTAAATTCTAACTTAAATAAGCATCTCAGCACTCTGTAATTAGTATCAAATTAAATATTTACATTTACATTTACATGAAATTTACTATCAAATTATTAGAAAATGACATACCTGCAAAGAAAAGATGAACTGATGTCAGTTTTCCTTATGAATTATTGTCCATGTCCATTAGCCTTATGCAGCCAGAGAAGAGCGCCCTCACTGGGAAAAAACAATAACAACAATAATGTGAATGGAATATGTTAGTTTCATAATTCTTTAACTAAAATTGTAATTATGTAAAATTTCAATTAGGATTGGTGAGGATTTACATATTTAAAATGTGCTGTAGTAAGTAACACCAAGTGTGACTGAAGTGTAAGTGTGTGTATATATACCGTATGTAGAGGTTAAATATGTTGTGTGTGTTTGTATGTGTTTGTGGTTGTGTGTTTGCATGGACAATCCCGTCTCCTGCATTTGACCATCCGCTGACCTGGACCGAGGGTTGACCGCTGAGTGACTCTTGCCTCTGTTGCTGTGGTAACGTAGCAACCCCAGACTCACCCTTGCACTGGTCACTGTGGCCACCGGCTGACCCTTCCTCAGGGCATTTGTGTGTGTGTGTGTGTGTGTGTGTGTGTAGACGGGTGAACCTAGCAGCCGGTCAAGAGATCAAAAGGTGACTGAATAACAGACTTCAGTGAGAGACAGATACAAGGGGAGAGTCAGATAAAGAGAGATAAACATACAGGAGGAAACAGATAAATACATAGAAATTATATATCACTACTTCCAAATATTGATTATTTATTATTTCTATGCATCTCTGGTTTGTGGGGCAGAATAGATTAAAACATCTACTGTATATCTGTGTATTATCATAATGGCCAATTAAACCGTTAAAAAGAAAAAAAAAAAATCTTGAAAGAATTCCTTTCAATCCATTAATTTATCCACTAACTATTCCCTTAAAAGTCTATGAAAAATACCTGCCATATTAGTTGCATTATAAGATAAAGTGTAAAGTCTCTGCTGGTTGTAAAAGTTACTTAAATAGGAGGAAATAGTGCATTTGTTAGGGACTATTTTCAGCTGCGGATGAATCCACATTTAGTGCTCTAGTGAGTAAGATAATTCAGGTTTATAGGATCAGTTCATTACTGGTTTGGGTATTTTAGTGGATTATTGACCATTAATAAAAACGTTTTCCCCCCACAATGTTGAACTATTCCTTTAAGAAGATGAAAAGAGTAATGAATGAATGCCCTGATAGAAAGAAACAACAGAGAAAGGAAGACATAAGTGTGGAGAGTAAAAGAGAAGAAGAGAGGGTCAGACAGAGAAAGTGAGACAAATGAGGAGTCAGCAGGTCAGAGGTCAGAGAAGAGCCTCTTTATGTGTGGATGTATGTGTGTGTGTCTATACGTTGAGGAGGGGTGTGATCTGTGACCTTTGGCCTGTGGACTTCCCTCCCTAACAGAGAGACTGACTAAATACACATTGAAACAATATGGATTCACCGACTGACCGGCTCTTCTTTCTTTTTTTAATTATTTATTAGCTCTTTTGCACTGCCAAGGACTGCACTAAATTTCATTGTACCTATTACAATGACAATAAAGATATTCTGGTTTTCTGATTCTGATATTCTGTGTGTGTGCATGTGCGTGTTTGTGTCTGTGTGTCGCTTTTACAGTGTCTAACGCATGCTGACATCTTCTGAATCAAACAGCAGAATAATCTTCACTTCCTCTTCACTTCCTGCATCATTTATAAAGCAACAGCAAGTAGGACAAAGGTCAAAGGTCACAGCAGGATTGTGAAGGAGGATAATGTGGCAGTATAATTTTTTTTCTGCCACCAGGTGGCATCAGGGAGCACAAGGCACAAAGGTGGACTGCTGTTGCTCCACTACTGTATGTATGAAGAGAATCTTTTTGAGACTGTGAAATGGTAATTTACCCAAATAGGATATTTTTGATAATGTTGTGCTGATGCTTACACGGCAACAAAAGCAGAGATATAAATGATAAATGAACATTGGCCGCATTCCATTTAGCTGCTCCAGTTTTAGGGTCCTGGTATTGCACAGGTCACACTGTCATGGTTCATAGATATATACGCATAGATGCCACATCTGGCTTGTGGGATGTCACCACAATATTGCAGATAGTAGATTTATACAGTAGGAAATGCCAGACTTCTTTACCACATTTGGATTTTTCCAGAGAAAGGGATACATAAGAAAGACAGAAGAGAAAGAAAGACATGTACAATCAGTTCAATACTTTTATAGGACTGGCCAGAAAACTTATCTGAAAGGAGTGAACCCCCCAGTTTTAACTTTTCCACACCATTTATTCAAAGTTGGCATCATTTACTAATTGATTCCATTTAGAACAATAATACACTCCATAGCAAAAACTCATATGCTGCAACTACAGAGTGGTACTTAAAGAAAACAGCTGTGAAAAGTAATGATATTACATTAATATTCATAGTGCTACTTTTCTCTTTTGAATTTGTTAATTTACATTCAAACACAGGAGCAAACCAATCCCCCATCCACTGTCAGATTTGACTTGAAGGAAAAATCACCCCCTTTTGGTTTATGTCCTTGATTATTTTAATAATTATTAATATTTATTTTATTAATAACATTTTCTAGTGCTTTTGTTTTAGTTGTACAAAAAAACGGTAAATGATCGATTAACCTATGTGCACCTATATTCCTATAACTTATATTCTATATGCAAAACCCAGATGATCTATGCTATACATCATATCATCATCATCACATTTATGTAAATAGTGTGTAAATATCTAAATATCTACAAGTAATAGGTGTATATATAAATGTCTGTCATTTGCAATCAGCCAAACTGTTGGTGGTTGAACATTCAATGAGATATGAGTAGTAAGATAACAGTGAATATATATATATATATATATCGTGTTGACTTTGTATATACATGTTTTTCTATGGTCAAGTTTCACTGGGACTCTTGAATAGAACTCATTAACATCATCACTGATGTCCTGTTCTATTCCCGCTACTGTATAAAAGGTCTAAATATCTACTATGAAGGTGGACTGGATTGTGTTACACTATTTTGTACAGGTGGTCCTGCTATTATCCCCAGGTTATGGCGACTGGCAACTTGTCGCTAGGCAACCACACATAAAATAGGCAGCGACCTTAATTAAGGCACAGACACATTAACACATAAAGACAAAATGAGACATGGTCCAACAACAACACACTGATTAGAAATGTAAATGATTTGACCTCCCTCACTTGTGACTATTACACTCTCCAAGAAGTGGACTGATCGGTTGATCGATTGATCGATTGATTGCACCGATTTTCCAATCTAACACTTACTATTTTTAGAATGATGATTCTCATGTGTGCAGGTTAATTCAAATTATTGTCCTCCCTTTAAATCTGATTTGGCTTTACTTTTACACCATGTTGGAACCAAAACTGTTAATTCACCTACTGTATCATTGGCTTTAATTCAAAAACTCTGATTGTGTCAAGCTGTAGTTGAACACATCCACAGCTGTTCACTGTCAATTTTGAATATTAGTATTAGAGAACTCTTTGTAGGGCATTTTCAGTGGATAGCTAGTAGTGGACAATATGTTGATGCAGTTGCTTTTAACTGTGCTGGATGGATCCATGCTGAATCCCAATCAACATACACCAACATCTGGACAGTGTTTGTCTTTTCACATTTTTCCTGCAGTAGCAGATAGATTGCATACATACAATAATATTTTGATTGGGTGCAATGGCTGTCAGTCATTGCCACCACTCTGGTTTTCTTTGTCATATTTTGTTTGGGTTTAATAAATTGGCTGTGAGAACATACTGTATATATATTTATTTTAGCACAATGTTTTCTTTACCACCCAAGACTAGCAAAACCAGTTAAATGATAAACTGCACATTTTATTTGATTTCAATTTTAAAGTTGCACGAATCATATAATATAAAAATGTTAAATATGAAAAATTGATCAAACTTGTGTATTGTGAAAGGAGTCACTCCACCTGACAAACCCATGTAGCTCTACCAAGCTTTGTAACATCTTTCAGTTAATTGTTTTGAAGCTCTGCTAAACCTACTGTACATTACCTTTAGCTAAAAAGCCTAACATTTTCCTTCAGGTGTTGGTGAAGACCAGAATAGGGCTAAAAAGCGAAAGTGAATAAAAATGGATTTGCAATTATTAGCTACAAACACGACTACTGTGTCTCATCTATGTAAAAAAAAAAAGGTACTTGCCGTAAAAGATATTATGTCAATGTTGTTACAGTAAGTGGACAAAAAAAAACTCAAATTAATGCAGATTTAAATAAAACAGCTCTCTTTTTATTTGGCAGAGAGGCTTACAGGAAACAGTGAGAGAGAGAGAGAGGGGAATGACTTGCAGCACAGGTCCCTTGCTGGATTCGAACCAGGGACACTGAGATTATATAGCATGCGTGCTAACCACTCGACCACCAGGGCGCTCCACAGCTTCTCTTATTAATTAAGCCTTCAGTTTTATCTAGGACATCCTAAATTAGGACTTGTAGGCTGCTGACTTAAATATGTATACTCTAAACTCTAAATATGAATATGTTGCATTATTTCACTGTACTTACCCGTTGCAGTGGAAATCAACCAGTTCTACTTGTATGACATTCTTTGGGTTGTGTCTGGTGTTTATTGATATGATCCTATTTTGTTACGTTATGCTATGCAACATTTCGCTACTTTACATTATGTTGCACTACGTTACGTAACACTACATTATGTTACGTTACACTGTTATGGTATGTTACGTTACGCTATGTTACGTTACATTATGTTACGTTACGATATGTTACGTTACGATATGTTACGATATGTTATGTTAAAATGTCATGTATGTTACGTTACGCTATGTTACGTTACGCTATGTTACGTTACGCTATGTTACGTTACGCTATGTTATGTTACGCTATGTTATGTTACGCTATGTTATGTTATGTTATGCTATGTTATGTTATGCTATGTTTTTGTCACACTGTTATGTTACGCCATGTTATTTTACGCTGTTATTTTACGCTATGTTACGTTACGCTATGTTACGTTATGTCACACTATTACGTTACGCTATGTTTCGTTACACTATGTTATGTTATGCTATGTTATGTTATGTTGCTGGACTATAATGTAGCCATGCAAAAGGGGATAAGTGAGGTGTGTAGCAGCTGATTTTTGTTAATTTTACTCATCAGCAAAACAGCAACAGGTAAGATGAACCGAGCAGTAACTAGTTATAGAAACAAAGTGTATATTATGCTTCATATTCCCTCTCATCTGCACTTTTTCCTCACCGAGAAAAAAAAAGAAAAAGAAGAAAAAAGAGAAGCCATGTGTGAATACAGACTAACAGTCTCAGTCCATTCGTGTCTCCTCTATCTGTGTTTGTCACATTATAAAGACGGATCGACAGCGTTTGGTAAAGAGAAAATGTGATTGACTGTAAGTTTATCAGGAGGCACATGTCCAGGAGGGAGAGAGGGAAAGAGATGGAGGAGAGAGGGAAAAGGAAGGAGTCAGTGAAGGAGAATGAGAAGGAAAAGAGGATAGAAACAGACTGGGAGAGAGGAACAGTGATGAGCAGAGGAGGGAGGAGGAGATGATGGAGTAACGATGGAGAAAATGAAAGGATGGAGAGAGAGGAAGAAGAAGGGAGAGGGAGGTGTAAGGAAAGCAGATGGATGATGCTATTGGACAGTATTTCATGTCCGACTGTGCCGCCTGCCACTGGGCTCGCAGCAGGGTGTGTGTGTGTGTGTGTGTGAGTGTGTGTGTGCTCATTCACATGGTTGTCTTTGTGTTTCAAATAGAAAGTGGTGTGTGTGCATGCATGTGTGAGAGCGAGCATACGTGTTATCCTTGGGTTACAAAATGTGAAATGTGTGTGTGTGTGCGCGCATGTGCGCACTGTGAGATTAATTCAGCCCAATTAATTGGGTTGAGATTGAAAATGAGATGAGGACACAGCTGAGCTCATCCTTCCTTCTCTCTCTCACTCTCTCTCTCTTTCTATCCATGCCTCCCTCCTCTATCTGTATCTATCCTTCCTCCCTTCTTTTCCTCCTTGCCTCTTGCACTCATTTTCTCCTGCTGATTGATTCCATCTCTTTTAGACTTTCTTTGGTATGTGTTTTGCACAACATACACATCTGGTTCCTTCCTATGGTTCCACATACACACACACACACACACACACACACACACACACACACACACACACACACACACACACACACACACACACACACACACACGGTGGAATTACAAGGTTTTGCAAAAAAAAACTTCCTAGAGAGGATGACATGCAGAGAGATGAAGATGCAGAAGTAATAACAGATGTATGTGTGTGTGTAGGCTATGTGTTTGTGTGTGTTTTAATGTGTGCGAGAGAGAGATGAAGTATTCAACAATGACCTTTTCTGAGAAAGGAGATGGACCAGTTTAACCCTGATGTATCAGCTTTGTGTGTGTGTGTGCATGTGTGTATGTGTGTGTGTATGCATAGAGTGATCTCTCTCTCTCTCTCTGCAGGGTGACACACAGAGTGCTGATTGGTCCCCGGTCTGTTGAGCAACTCAATTATTCCTGTTAATACCAGTAACACCATGACACCTCAAACATATTATTCATTATTCACACGCAAACACACACACACACACACACACACACACACACACACACACACACACACACACACACACACACACACACACACACACACACACACACACACACACACTCTATTTGCACACTCTAAATGCACTCATGAATGGATGCATATATACTCATGTATAAAAACCTGCTTACCATCATGTGTGCTGCATATGGGTGCAGCATGAGGTCATCATAAGATAGAGAGATGAAGAAAGCAAATAATAGAATGACTAAAAAGCTATTTTTGCTTCAATAATTGAATGTAATTGAAAATTAGCTACAATAGTTAAGTGTCTTGTTTGTTTTCTTAAACTAAGACATTAAAGCATTTTAAGACCCTCAGTAGATTAATTTAAAAGAAGCCATGGTGGCCAGATATGGAATTACAGGATGATACAATTTTATCAAATGTATCAATCCAAGCTGACTCACACACATATATGTGATGTGTGTCATCTCGGTTTTTTCTCTTTCTCTCCGGCACACTAGTGAAAAAGAATTTCCACAGACAGCTTTTTAACTCTTTGCAGCTGAGGGACACAAATCAAAGTCCTCTGAAATGAGGCCAACACGGAAGTAATTTAACACTGCATTCTATCAAAAGGCCACGAGGGGGCGACTGCTTTGGTGTCAAAAGGACTTCCGTCTCTATACAAGTCAATGGAGAATTCACCAACTTCTCACTTGATTTCTAACCTCAGTAAACATTTTCAACATGTGTTTATGGTCTCAATCGCTAGTTTAAAGCCTTCTTCAAGGCAGTATGATGTTCATTTGGGACATTTTGGCCTCCCTGATTTTATATTTGACGATAAAGCAGGGTATGCATTAGGGCGTGGCTACGTCGTGATTGACGGGTTGATTGATTCACAGGTTCAGGAGCGCGGACAGATAGACTCCACCCCTCGCAACCTCCCCCGCTCCGTCCTCTTGCTCCTCCTGATGCCCATATAAGTAGAATCCGTGTTTTTATTTTTCCCGGCATGCACTGGAAATGTTCAAGATGGCACTGCCCAGATCCGAAACTATTGGCTTCCGAGTAGCAGTCCACAACCCAATGGATGATGTCACGGATGTTACGTCCATTTGTTATATACAGTCTATGGTCAAAATGTGTTCCCTTTAATCACAGAATCATAACTCTGTCAAACCAGAACACACAGACATAATTACAAAGACGTTATCACCACAACACATCAGTAAACCCTCTTGGAAATCAAAGAAAAAACGTACAATTTGAGACGTTGGTTCACAATCATCAAACTTATGACTTTCTCTCCAGTAAAAGTTATCAATCTTTTTACAGATACATCCATGCTTGTGTGTAAACTACAAGTGTTATGAAGCATGAACAGCACACAAATTATCACATCTTGTCCTTGCTGGCTGTTACAGAAAAATCAGCAAAAGAATAATCAAATCAATGACAATGAGGTTTCTGTATTGTGTTGGATGAGGTTTCTATATTGTGTTGGTTATCAATACATTTTACAGCACTACGGCTCAGAATGTCCATTCGACATGGTTCTTATATCCCTGAAAATCGTATATTTTCTATTCATAGAATGTGCTGTATTGGAAATTTGGACTCCGTTTCGCGATGCTTCACAAAGTGTGTTAACCAACTTAGCTGGTGATACCTACTGATGCCCCACTGCGTCCCTTCGCCTTTTTCTTAATCTTTACAAAGCGATCTCTTAAGTATTTCCACTTTGCCCAGCAAACTTTTTCCTCTTTGCCAAGGGTGTGGGCTATTTCTCCCCATGAATTGTTGGTCATCTGCGCATCTTTATAAGATGAGAGGGAGGGGTTATAAAGGTGGGGATACCGGTGTACTTTGTCACAGAGGATTTCCTCGAAGGCGTCCATGTTTGTTTGCTCACGCATGCGCAGTCGGTTTTTTAAATAGAAAGTTAATAACTATATATTTAATTCATGATTTAGGCCTCAAGTGTCTACATGAGCTAACTAGAGCCAGCTCAGGACTGTGTCACATCTTCTTCAACCCAATCTCATGACAGTTTGTGAAAGAGTCATGAAATTTAATCTATAGACACAAATTTTCCATCTAAACCAATACATGCCATCTATGTCGTTATAATGTACAGATTTCCATGTTTGGAGGTGGCGGACTGGTTGGCTAGATTGGTGAACTTTGCTGTAGGAGACCACTGTTCTTCGGTTTCCAACTGCAAGCGTCATGTTTCCAACTGCAAGTCAGGACATTTTTTTGTTGTGGAGTTTATGTTGCCAGGATGAGGAAGGTTGCCTAACTTTAATGAAGTGTCATTTAACCCAAACCATGATCTTTTCCTAACCTTAACCAAGTGCATTTTGTGCCTAAACCAAACCAGAACTTAACCACAGTCACATCATAAAACATCATTCTTTTTTAACAGTGATTTGTAATGGTTTCTGAGTCCAAACTGAGATAAAAAAATGTGGTGTAGGTACGAAAGATATTTCCAATTGAAATATATTAGTTTGAAAGTGATGCTGAGTGTCATGAAAGAATGGAAATTTCGTATTCATGTACACGAATCTATAGATTAAATTTCCTGACAATTTCACGAACTGCCTGAGACTCTGTTGTCTCTTTTGGTAGATGCTAGCCAACTGTCTTATGGTGTGTCCGAAGGTTTGATTGGTACTGTATGTTCAGCCTATGCACCGAGCTAACACGCCCCAGACCCTGAGACAAAACTGATATCAGCTCCTGAATCATAGGCTAATGCAGCATTACTGGATTTAATAGCTGTAATGCATGTCAAATGGCAATCCTTGCCGTGCCTCCTCTGCCTCACTTGATTTGCAAGTTTGACTTTGGAGTTGTTGTTGTGGTAATGTTATTGTCAGGCAAATGCATTCCATTAAGTCAGCAAACAGCCACAATTGATCCACAATTTTCCACATCATCCATAATTCTGTGGGAGTTGAACCCAACATGCAGCCATATGGTTACTTCTTAGATGTTTGGTGTCATCATTATTCATTCTGCTATAGCTTTCTCCATTTTGCAAGAGAACAACAATGGTCCAGATTATTGAGATGGCAACAAGGCATGCAATCCAACTGAGTGACAGTGCCTTTTATGAAAACCTCTACTACAGTATCAGACACAGTGTATTGTGCTAATACACTTGCATGGAAATTAATTCCTAAAGGTCCAGTGTGTAGAATTTAGTGGCATCTAGTGGAACGGACTTGGCAGAAATTGAATAGGAAGCCTCTTTCACACTGGACAAAAAACCCCACTAACACTCACTAACATCTGGCTTTTGTCTTCAGTGGAAAGGGTACAATCAGCATTTATTCTCGGGTCAAATGACTCAGCAGTAGTCACGGGTATTTATCGGCTCCAGCTCCGATCAACAGTGATGGAAACATGACACCCTTTTCCAGCTGCTCTTTCAACTGTTTCTATCTACGGATGTCTATAAAATTTGGTCTCGACCATATATGTATTACAGAGATACCATACATAAACATATGGTCTCATCCATATCCATATCCATGTGTACTATTGTGTACTATTAGCATGTCATATTAGCATGCTAGACTAAGAGTTTGTCAGCTGTGTGACTTTATATCCATGCTTTGCCGTCTTTCAGAGCACACAAACACCATGAATACACCTGCGGAGGAGTCAGTCGCCTATTTTTAGTGGGTTTATCCGAGTTTAAAAAACCTGCATAAAAAGGGTATAACATTCATAAGTATATTTTAACTGGTGTATAATCAGCTGAAAATAAGAATAATTGTGTTTTCATTACCTAGAAGGAGCCCTTTATATCTACAAAGGGAGCAGTTCCCCTTCCACTAAGGCCCCCATTTGGACCACCATGTTCCCACAGTAGTCCAGAATGGACAAACCAAACACTGGATCTAGAGAAAGCCCTTTTTTTTGTTTTGCAGCCACCTTAGGTTCTCCTACATGCTCGGAAAGTTGGGGGGCAGTTGGCTGCAATCTGCAACATGACCACTAGATACTGTATATATAAAGTAAATAATCATATGTCCTTGTTTTCTTCATCCCCCTTAAAGAAAAAATATAAAAAATAAATACAAATATTTAAAAAATCCTGTAGGCTTAAGCATGTGTTTATAGCACAGATCCTTTTAACATTAGAATAGATCCCAATGTACATAACAAACATAACACATTTATAATAATTGGCTATATACATAATGCACATATGACAATACACATATATACACATATTATATTGTATATACGAATGGTTATATATCCCCAAAAGTACCAAGGTTGTTATACATAGTGTAATTCATTTCAAAATAATATTTATGCTGTTATTGTTAATCATCTTATTTCTAAATTTGTTTTAAATCTATGTAGTGTGTTACACATTTTCAATTCTTTTTCAAGTATATTCCACAAATTGACTCGAAATTTAACCGATATACATCTTTGCTTTGAATTCGTTCTACTCTGTTTTTTGTAAACATGCAGATTCCTCTTAATTCATACTGACTCATTCCCATTCAAACAGTACTTAGAATTTTAAATCAAATGTGACAGTCTATGAAGCAACCTGGCTGAAAATAGTGTCAATGAAAAGATTTCCTCTTTGTCTGTCTTTTTGTAATTATTGCAGTGTTTATCTGTGACATGCTAAAATGAAGCATACGTGCAGCACAAGAAGAGAAGGGTAATATACTCACTAAACTGAATTCTACTGTTCGTTGATTGATTTGTCTAAGAATGTGTTATTTTTGCTTTCAAACCCACTTTGAATCTCACTAGGGTCTCTTTTTTCCAATTTCTACACCATCTGAGACTCTTTGGATTGTACTTCCTGGCATATATTCATAATGTTCAAACCAAACCACTAAAAAAAATAGAACAAAATAGAGTCAAGATCAGATAACACATACAGAACTTGGGAAGAAAACATGCTACTGTTGGTCAATCGGGGGTTGAGCTTCATCTTAATCACCAGAATATGAATGTTGCTTTTGCTGTAAAAATGTTTGTCTTTTTGGTTCAGGTCAAAGGGTCAGACGGAGCGAAGGGAGGAAGGCAAAGGGGGGTGGAGGAGGAGGGATCCCTGTGGAGGAGGACAGGATGGATGGATGGCTGGATCGCACGCCAAGGAGAAGAGGGAGGGAGGGAGGGAAAATGGAAGGAGGTGAAGGAACGCAAGATGGTGACTAGGAAAGAATGGGGGGCTGTGTGTATGAATGTGTGTATATATGTGTCTGTGTGTGTGTGTGTTAAAATTACAACGTCCGCCAAAATTTTTATGGCTTGGAAACTGGACTGCGCCCATTAGGTACAGACATACAGACACACACACACACACACACACACACACACACACACACACACACACACACACACACACACACACACACACACACACACACACACACACAGAAATACACATACAGAAATACACATTCATATACACAGATGAATTCTGCAACTGTGGCTCAAGGTAAAAAGCAGAACGAATAAAGCTCATGTTATTTAGTTACTGTATGTATATATGTGTCTATTGTATAAAGTGAATGAAAAATATTGGTGTGGAAAAAGTGTGGTATTGGTTTAGAGTTGAAAATACGAAGGGAAAGACACAGAATATACTGAGTGTAAAGGTTTTAAGTAATGTAATGCAGGTACATGTAGGGCTGGGTGATACTGTACCACTAAAAGATAGAATTTGTAGTCCACTTACAACGCTATCATTGACCATAATTTGTGTCATCATTACAGTGTATCATGTGCTTCACCAGCAAACATACTTGGCCAATAAAACTAATTGTTATTGAGACTTTGATTCAGTTAAGAGGAGCACATACATCCACTTTATTAATAAGTTCCAGCATAAAAAGGGAGAAACTGGCTCACTAATTCTACTCCCTGTGCTTCACCAGGCTAATATCTGCAGGCTGCTTGCTAGCTACCCAGCTATAAGTTAACTGAGAAAAAGTAGAATCGGCACAGTAGTTCAGTCGACTCCTGTTACTTCACCTCTTAAGATAATAGCTCATCAACAGAGCTCACATCAGTGTGCCGAATCCATTTTCAGTTTTTCCCTTCTATGCAGTCAATAGATCCTCAATGAGATAGCAAGAGCAAGCTTACTGTACTGAGCTACGACTAATTTGTAGTTTCTTTAAGCAAAAAAAACCCCAATTTGTGTACATGTTGTAATAGCTTGATGATGACTATGAAGACATGTTTTTCACATCATGCAAAAACAAAAATTACATTTATAATGCTACTTACATTTATAATTAGGACCAAGTATCGGTACTCGATACCTTTAAAGTATACATCGAAATAAATCGATGCCAGGTAGTATCTACAGTGTCTACCTGCAATCGATCCTTTTCGCACTCGAGCTAAAAAATATGAATATTTGTATGGCCTTGCTTACAGCCAATCAACGCAAGCGTTAACGTGACGTGATTGGTCAACTGCCTGAGCCGTCTGTGGTGGTGAAGTCGCGGTGAATTTGAGTTCAGGAGCCGAGATGCCACCTAAACGCTCTAAATTCTACAAGCCTGTTACACCAAATAAAAGCAAGAGCACAAAATGTGTAATGGGTACAGAATGAAGTACGCAATTGGTATTAGTATCACTTTAAGGGTAGCCTACTTGGATTGGTACTGGTATCATCATTTTTTAAATGATACCCAGCCCTAGTTATAATACAGTATTTCATTTTCATACCAGCTGAATGAAACAGACAGACATTGTACAATTCCTAAATGATTGTTATATGATTAAATTATATCCCTGGCCTGTACTTTACTATAACAAATAAATGAATACATATTTATTTCATAGACTAACATAAAATTGTTCACTGTAGCTGAGAATGAGCTGAAAAATGGTAAAGGGTAATGCGGACAATAGAGGCAGACAATGTGTCAACTCGTCAGGATACACCACTGTCCTGCCTCCCTGTATCAATGCTCCCCAACTCTCCAGAAAAGCAGCAAAACATCCCAGCTATTATATCTTGACACCTTCTGTCTCTATAATGTGTCCAATGTGTATGGATGTGTTATGATACAAAGCAGCTGGTGTGTGTTGCACACAGGCTAAACTTACATCATTTCACACCAAGCAACAAGAGATTGGCTCAGCAATGCCTGAAGTTTTACAGGTCATCAGTCCTTTGACAGCCAATCAGTAAATCCTATGCTTCCTTGATTCCTTTTAGTTATCACTTCTGTCTGTAAAGCTTTCCTGGTTTCTGCAACAGAATTTTAAAGGATCACATGTATCAAGAACAAAGCTTGTAGATCTGTTTGATTTATTGTTGTGAGTCACTGATAGCTTAACTGTGAGATACCAGCGCTGCTTGACGTTTTCAAAATGCAGTGGGAGTCACAGTTGTGCTGATGCTGAACATAATCACAGGAACGTAATCACATTAAGGCTTAAATCACATTATCAACGTATGAAAATGTAGCCACTTATGCTACCATGGTAAAAGGTCACATCCACCTTATTTTCAAATAGTATAGAAAGCCTATAAATAAAACTGCAACCTCTAAGTTCTGTTCTTGTAGAAAGAAAACCTCATTTTAAATAACCAGTAATAAAGCAAATTCCTAGCAAGACCATAAGAATCTACAACCTTGCTAGTTGCTCTGTGAGGCTGTACTCAAGGCTGGTGAATTATTTGTCAGATGATCAAATATCACACAGCCTTTACAGCATCTGATTAAGGGTGTGTGGGTGGGGTAATGCTCAAAAGTATGTTGTTCAGAAAATATGTTGTCCGACAACTAGGGCTGGCTATCATTTAAAAAATGATGATACCAGTACCAATCCAAGTAGCCTTAAAGTGATACTGATACCAATTGAGTACTTCATTCGATGCCCATTACACATTAGAGCGTTAAGGCGGCATCAGGTGCTGAACTGCTAAGCACGCTAATTCACCACCACAGATGGGTTGTAGCTGCTGTGGCAGTTGGCCAATCACATGTTGCGTTACATCGAAGAACACTTGCGTTGATTGGATGTCAGCAAGTCCATACAAATAGTCATCAAGGTACAAAAAGGATCAATTTCAGGTATTGTTTGCATCTTGGATCGATACCTTAAAGCTATCGAGTACCGATACCCAGCCCCACTGAGAACATAGAAATTAAATGAAAGTATCAAATCGAAGAAAACAAATGTGTTTATACAGTAGTTGGTCCGAACAGCCACACTTGAATACTCAGGGAAAACCCAACAGTCATAAAGAGGGCAAAACATTTTCTCTCCTGGGAGACATTCATAGTGTTGCCTTCAGTTGTTCGCATGTAAAATGACCAAAACAGTTACGTAAAGGACAAAAAAGAGAGCTTAATAGAGAAGTTCAAACATTTCTCTCCTCACGTAATCTTCCCCAATCCCACATCGGAAAGGTGTATGATTATGAGGTTTCCGACAAGCGGTTCTGATGGAGTATACTGGTGCCTTTAGGCACATGTTCACCATCTTTGCCAACACCACTAAACCCAATGTACAGTTGAGACTGATTGGATTGTCATTAGTTTTGCATGTTTTCGGTCGTAAACCAAAATATTGGACAAATACAAAGATTTCTATACGATGACAATGCTAGAGGAAAAGTCAGGGGATCCTTTGTCGAAAAGGGGGCATGAAAGTCCTTTCCAAATTTCATGGAAAACAATCGATATAATAGTATGTTTTATTTATAAAGTGCTTTTCAAGGTACTCAATGACGCTTAAAAAGATTCGCTCAACACCACAAATGTCAATCTGTTGTTGGAGAAGAGGAAAGTCAGAGGATTGCTGAAGTCAGTGGGATTCATCCTCTGGGCTCTGTGGATATCTGTACCAAATTTCATGGCAATCCATCCAATCCTAGCCAAGGTATTTCACTAGGTTACAATTTTGCATGCACACAGAAACATGTCAGCTGATTTTGTATGCTGAATGTTCCGCTATAATGCTAAGATGAATTGTTGTTTAACCTGTTTCTATTCTTCTAGCAGGCAATGTAGTAGATATTAATCTATCATAGAATATGGATGGTTAACCCTTGGAACATGGTTCATTTTTTCAGACAGACAAATTAATGAATTGAGACTTCAGCTCTGTGTTAGCACGTATGCTCCACCTAAATGCTAATTACGTGCTAGTAAAAGATAGCAATACTTTTGAGATTCCAGCACTTTACAGAGATGTGAACTTCAAACATGGCTACCTGAGGACACATTATGTCAACTGAAGACCCTCTTCACCCTTTTTCATGACATTCTGATGTTCACTTTCAACACTGCCCGTTAGGAACTGAAACAGCTCCAACATCAGTTTGACTGATGTCAGAATGATAATGCGATACTTTAATGACACCCAACGGACAACCTGTCTTTTCTTCTATGAAAACGGGGGACGGAGAGGAAGGGAGAGGAGCTGCAAGACAGGTCGAACAGAGAGAGAAAGTACGCGATAGAGACAGATAGATGTGTGTTGCTCGCTCGCCCCATGCTGTGTGGAGTCACTGGTGTGTGTTTGTACGATTCTCACGGTGTGAAAAAATGCCCCCGGTGTCGGAGCGTGAGGAGAATTATCGTCACGGAAACGACCTTCCTGACACCTCAACTCTGACCTCTGCTGTGACCCCTGGGAGGAACGGGGGGGGGGGGGACCGTTTCGGAGGATATGCCTGTTTCCCAGAGAGACAGTTACAACACAGCAGGAGCTAAGAATACTCGCTCCTTCTCACACACATGCACGCACACACAAGGAAAATAGCTGTGCAAGCACAAATACACATACATAGTGCACATGAGAACAACATAAACAACACACACACACCATGGGAACTGCTGGTAGAACATATGAGGAATGTATGACATATTTCCCTTTGCTGCCTTACTGTGTGGGTTTGTATGTGTGTGTGTATGTGTATATGCACAGATTGCGTTTTCATTTAATGTGAGATTAAAATCCGCTCACAGTGATATAAACTATATACATTTCTGGTTTTATTAAACCTTAGGATGAATGACGGGGACATTATCCGCATCATCTGCAGCAACACTGGATTTAATCTCTCATGCATTTCCTACCACGGATCCGTTCAATCCACACCGACTTCAACCTGCATTATGAGCGTTACTGTCCTCAGATCAGCTGACTAGTTGCCAGGACAGCTATACTGGGAGCTGAGAGGAAAGCAGTCATTCAAACTGTCTTCTCCAGGCTGACTAATAACAGAACACATTTTTTTTTGTGTGCGTGTGGAATGTCTCAAAAATGACACTGAGTGATGACGGCAGGAAATACGCACATGCACAGTGAAGTGAGACGTTAAAAAAAAACACATGAATTGTGATGTAAGCTTCCTGACATTTGCATAGAATCAGATCTAGGACCACGTATGCAAGTGTCCCCAAAATCAGATTTGATTCATTCACACTACTGTGAAAAAAATCAGGTCACATGTAGTCTCATTTATTAATGAGCCACTTGGAAGCAATAGATGTGTGGACCCCTTCAGCAGGTAATATCATGTAGCCTTAAAGACTTAAGTGATTCTATGACTTTAACATTGGTGCAAACATAAGTATATGAACTCACAAGTACAAACAAACACTTTTACTTGAGCCTTAGTGTGTTTGCATGATTTTTCTTTGGATAGTATATCAAATCATCCACCATCATTCATCCAGTAAATAAACACCACCCAACTCTCTGTACTGTAAAATCATCTCTTACTTCCTGGGTCACATGAGCTCACACACAAAGCTCTCATTCACAGCTATCATTTATTTTAATGCATTTATGTTTGAAATTATTTCCAATTTTACCTTGTGTTTTATTTTAATCAATTTTATTTATTTTTTTAAAAATCACCTTTGATCTATTTTGTGTATTAGTGTCTTATTGTTTTACTGTTCATAATTTAATGGTGTCATCAGTCATCTGCGAAGCACTTGAATTGCATTCATCTGTAAGAAAGGTGCTATCCAAATAAGACATGATATGATATAGTGTAGTTTGAATATGGGTAAAGTGGGACAGTTAAGTTGAATCATTTTTATCTTTACATGTATATACTTCCATAACTAAGATCAACACTGAGCTAATCATAAGGAAGTATAAGAGCAGCACACAGAATTTTTTAAAAAGCGTGTTAATTTTCATTTTCTTCTTTTGAATTGCGATTTTGACACAGTTGTCCCAGTTTACCGATAGTGTATTGTTTAACTGGGACTGTGTATTACTGTCAAACTGGGACAACCATTCAAGTCATTTTAATGGGGAATTGAATTCCCTTTTTAATATGCCTCTTATAAATTTAGCTAGCTAGCAAGATATTTAAACAAAGATTTACTTAGCTCTTGATTTACATTGTGTTTGTTTAGATCTAGCTGGACAATCTCTGTAAAAATCCTTTGAGATCTGCTTGTGGACTACGGCTGTATCTAAATTTATACTGATTATATTGAGCTAGAAAGCCTTGGTGCACCTATAAGAAGAGATGTTCATGAAGGTCCCTTATTATTATTGTTGATCATTTAATGTGTTTTTAGTGTCCCAGTTTACCAAAAGCGCATGGAAAAATTTGGGATAGTGTCAATGTGTGTTTGATGAATGAGTCTTCTCTCCTGTGTTTAATATCTCTTTATTTGTTCTTCTGTATAGCATAGTAGAGCTCTGAAACTATTTAGAATATTATCATATGAGGGGCTAAGGTGTTTGCATCATAATTAGAAATGACGCAGAAAGTACATTTTCATAAAGTGTCCCACTTAACCCATATTCACCCTACCAGTCAAAAGTTTGGATACACTTTGAAAGTGTCCAAACGTTTTACTGGCACGAGTCCTCCTTTCATCAAATCACAGATCTGGCCTGTGCAAAGTTAGCAACCACAATGGCCACACTTATAGTAAATATGCCATGTTGAAATAAACCAGAATGATCCTTTAACATTTGCATGTTGACATTGGGATTTAATTCAAAGCACCACTTTGCCTCAGTGCTGCCTCTTAGAGCAGCACGGACTGAGACTCTTTCATTTGCTACTTTGTTGTCACAGTTGTCTGACTTACCATAGCGTTATATTGACCTTATGTCATTTTTTCATTCTTTTTATTTCCAGGTTTGTTTTTTTTAAACTTCTGGTTTCTTTTACGGATAGTAGAAAAAACACATCGTGATTGACCTTGGAATCAGTGGAATCTAAAATAATCGAATCTAGTCTAATCTAATGGAAAGAGATGGCTAGAGAGAAAAGAAAAATAGAAAGAGTGAAAGGAGAAACAAGTAAGAGAAAAAAACAGATCTGAAAGATGTGAGAAATGCTGAGAAAACATTAGACTAATAATAACAGCGGAGAATTCCCAGATTGCAGAAGGTTTTTTGGGGGAATATCGGAGTGAGGGAGTGAGGGAGTGAGGGAGTGAGGGAGTGAGGGAGGAGAAGAGCAACTGGAATAACCAAAGAGCTGACTGAAGGTAGTTTTGTGCAGTCATGAACTTTTACATCCAACATCCAAATAAACTTTGTATTAAAAAGTAATTTAATCATGATAGACTGACTGTCAACATGACTTTGGGAGATTCTTCAGCTACTTCCTTTCTTCCTCCTCTCCTCCCTTCTCCTCATTGCTCTCTGCCCTCCTTCTCTTTCTACTATTCTCTCTGTTTCTTCAAAGTGACTTTGGTGTGTGTATGAGTCTCTCTCTCTCTCTCTCTTTCGTATGTGTGTCTTTATTCTTCTACTAATGGAGATTCATGACTCTGTCAATGGGGAGGTAAGAGAGAGAGAGACCCTGAAAAATAGTGAGGAGAGAGAGTACTGTGTCCTGATTGGATGTTCTGTGTTGTGTCGGTTGGATGCAAGAACAGGTGCAATTAATGAGACTAAGTTATGTATATGATGTTTACATTTGAGGCATATTAAACATTTCTTGAGATAGCAGTACATGTATACACACTTATTTAGAGCTTGATCGCCATGGCAGCACATTGACTAAGGTATTCAATGGTATCCCTGGGCAACAAGTCCTCCTAACCATCAGTAAATATTGGTCCAACAGGTCAACAAATGACCCAACAGTGGAGCAATTCTGGCAAACTAGGCTTTGTACAATCTGTATCAGAGTTACTGCATGTGTTTTCTGGTTTTCTGTCACGCTGGACATATTTTGAGTGATGTTGCCACCTTCAGAAATGGATGAGAACAGTTATCATGGCCCGTAGAACCAATGGTGGGATTTATCAAAATACAACCCAGTCACTAATAAACCACATTTTATCTTTAAGGTATGAGAAAGATTGTGGTAATGGTGTTGCCTTAACCCCTTACACACTGTTCGGGTCAAACCCGACCCGTTTTGACATTTGATAGCTGTAAAAACAACCCAGGTCTTTTACCCTGAAATTTGATGACTTTTCTTAAAGTCGTCCAAAATGCACAAAAATGAAAATATGTTAAAATGTTATACTTTTGTATAGGTGCTATAAATTGTTGTCCATTGAGGCTGTTCTGGGTTAGATTTGAGCCGTATCTATTGACATGTGTTTTAGTGAAATGAATAGTTAATAGTTTTAATAAGGATTTCTTTTTATGATGTAGCAGTGAAGACCGATGGCTCTAATGGTTATACAATAAACCCCACACTTCCATAAAGTTCTGCTCATTTTCAGTTTCAAAACATTAATCAAGGGTTAATTACACATTTATTGATAGGTCAGATTGACTATTGAGGCTTTATAAACAGATCTGTGGTTCAAAATTTGGTATAGACACATTTTACAAGGGGATTGTTACACTAGGTCAAAACTGATCCAGAACATACTGAGGATATAGAATATGAACAACATGTAAGGATTAAACATTTGTTGTTTTAATGCATTTGTGTTGTTTTTTTGGTCGGTCAGATTAACCATCATGTTTGCAGGTGCAGATATGACGCATTCTTCGTGTTGTGTTTAATTTAAATACAGGCTTATTTAAAAAAAAATTTAAAAACACTTACTAAAAAGAACAATGAAGCAATAAGCTATTATCAATGAACACAAACTTGAATTTTTAAAATCAATGAACTGCAAAATTGTTACATGTGCTTACCTCAGTATTAACTTCCATCTCCACCTCCACCTGCCTCGCTCTGAGCTGCTGCTGGACCTGCTGCTCCATCTCTCTCCACAGGTTGTGTTAACTTTTGTCTTTTTCTCTCCTTTTTGTTTCACATGAATATGTTTAATGCATCCTAATGTATTAATTATGAGATATATCATCATAAAAAAAACGTTACAAGCAATATTTTGCATTCCAGAAAGTCTTTCTCAATTGGTAAATGTTTGGAATTAAAGTCAATACTTTATTTTCTGAGCTTAATTAATTGGATATAAATCCTGCTGCTGAACTGTATGAACTGCTGTGTTTTCTTACGGATGTACACACTGAAATAAGTTCCTTCAGGACTGCAGATGATACAGGGGGAGGTAAAGGTGAGGCGTGGATGAAGTGAGGTAGGAGGGGAGGAAGAAAAGGAGGAGGAGGAGAAGGTGAAGTGAGGGAGGAGAGAACAGACTGTTTGAAAGAAACAATTTGATTCAATTTTCCACTCAATAAAATTCAACCATCAGCTCTGCATACAGACACACTCTCTCTCCTTCTCTCACACACAGGCACACACGCACGCACGCACGCACGCACGCACGCACGCACACACACACACACACACACACACACACACACACACACACACACACACACACACAGTGTCTGTCTCCAGAGTGGTGTTTTAATTGAAGCAGTTTACGGTCGTGTCTCGATGAAATTGGAAAAATTAATCAGCTGGAAAACGGTGTGTTTTCTTCCCCCTGGCCTTCCAACCATCACTCTCTCTCTCTCTTTCTCTCTCTCTCTCTCTCTCTCTCTCTCTCTCTCTCTCTCTCTCTCTCTCTCTGTTCCATCCATCTGATATGAGATTGCTGGCAAATTAATTTGTGGGAGCTAACTCTCTGAGCTAACTCTGTGTGCGTGATGGTTTGTTTGGTGTGTGTGCTTGGATAAAGAGTGTATGTGCGTTTTAATTTGTGTAAATTGTGTGTGTGTGTGTGTGTGTGTGTGTGTGTGTGTGTCGTCTTGCAAGCATGTACTGTACTGCATGCGTGTTCACCAGGAGTAGCCGTATGTATCTGTTTGTATGTTTGTGTGTGTGAGTATGTGTATGTATTGACGTCAAACCTTGGATCTCTAAAAGTCACCTCGCAGACACGTCTCCACTCTTTCATGTGTGAAGTCTTCACAGTAATGATGACCGACAAGTTCATTAATTAGCTCATTAGAGTGCGATCTTACAATGGTGGAGTAGAGCGGAATGATGAAAGGAGAGCGTTATTAGTTCTACTGCTTAAATGTAGGCAATCAGGGCTGTAGCCACCCCAAATTCTCAGAAATAAGTCTAAGAGTCTTGAGCCATGCCAGAGGCTCTAAGAGGCTACACATAGGCACAGTGGTTCTGGAGAAAATGTCTCACATGAACGTCTTATGATTTTCATGATTACATCTAATAGTTATGGTGGCTCTGGAGGAAAAGTAAGGTGATTATCAAAGTCATTAGGATACATTAGAACCATGTACGTGAAAATTATACCAATCCATCCAGTTGATACTAAAACATGAGGGAAAACTTTGACCCAGTGAATGAATGAACAGTAAGGGAATCACCAAAGTCATTACAATTAATCCTGATTTATCATCTGGGCACCATTGATATCTGGACAAAATTTAATGACAATCCAACAAGTTGTCAATACATTTTTGGTCAAAACCACAGTGCCAAAGTTATGGACCAAGCGAGAGCCCCTTTTAATTGCATCAACATGCCATCTATATCTAGATATCTTATTTGGATAAGCGTGATCACACTCATGAGAAGAAAGTCCAACAAGCAAGTTGAACGGTCACTTAACAGTATCTATAAGTCTTCCCTCACCAGACATGACCAACACCTGTTCACCATTTCCTTGACCTGGAGTGCACCGTGATTGTTGTCCGCCAGCCCCAAGAGTGCTTACTGATACCAGGTGTAAAATGCAAAGACATGTACAGTAGATTGGATTGGTTTTTGTTCCGACCAATCAGGAGCACACGATTCAACCAATCAATAGTCTGAAGACTGAGATCAGTTGATTAAATGAGTCAAGCGTGGTGTGTTCCTACTTGGTTGAAATACAAACCTGCAGCCACATGGTTCCTTATGGAATAGTTTGGACATCCCTGACATAATGTATCCACACACAGATCACATGTTAATATCAATATCAATATCTTTCCCTCTAAAGACCTAACTCTTCCAAGATTACCTCCTCACCTAACATGCTTGCTCACTCTCTCCCCTGCTTTTTCTAATAATACATAAAAAAAATCCCCATGGACTTACGTGTTACTTCATGCAGCTGCAACACTGTGACACTTTATTGGGTAGAGTGTTGATCTAGTGTGGCTTCCATTCTGCTATGGGATAGCTATAAAGTTTGTCTCCAAGTTTGTTCCCCCCTTTTATGTCTTTAAATTCAGGAAAACAGTCAGATCTCCATGTCTTTCCATCTTCCTCAAAGACCTAAGGTCCAGATTGTCTACTTTGGCCAACAAGTCCTCCAAACTAAACAACAAAGCAGGTCATTTGTCAGCTTCCAAATTGAACTATATTGTCAGTGCCTTCTGCTCTTACAAAAATGACTGTTGACTGCTGCAATCGCTTTCAGAAGACCCTTTTTTACCCTGGACAACCCTAACCCTAACCCACCTCCTTCCTAAGAGATGCTTCTGCCTCAACAAGTGACTAATGCAGTTCATTTTCAGGTGACAACTCCATGCTGGGTCTTGGGTATACAGTAATGTATTTATTTTCTATTTCCTTTTTACATACTTGATGATGATGACTTTGCCTCCTACCTGTTGAACAATCATGACTCAAAACACATAGACATTGATCATATGTTGTTTAATCCATTTGATTTGAATCATAAAAAGGAAACTTGTCAGGATTCACATTTGGATAGTGATATTAAGTTCTTTGCATCAAACTCCAATTTAATTCCTTGCCATTACTATACAGAAAGTCAATTCAATTCCTATATCAAATCACTTTCAACAAAGTCAAATATTTTAATATAAATTCTAAGAACATGAATTTTCAGTAGTTGCTTTAACAGAAACCTGGCTTACAGAAGACACTAAGGATTGATATGGAATGTCAGTGTATAACTCTGTTCATGTTGTTAGGGGACATAAAGTTGGAGGTGAAGTTTCAGTTTTCATACACACTGATGGAAATGCAACTAAGAATGACGTTGTGACAGTAAGATATCAATTCAATGCAAATAAAATACCTAAATTTAAAGACATGCTGGATATGAAAATGTATATAAGGAGAGCAAAAATGCAAATTTAGCATACAATTTATTTCTCAAAATATTCAATTCAGCATTCTCCAAAAGTTTTAAATTGGTATCTTGCTCTAAAAGTTGTGACTAAGATAATAATAATAATTAAAGCCGCAAGCGGCGATGGCGGGCCCTCGCTCACCCATGCCACCGCGGGGCCTGAGGCATGGCGGGGCTGTGGCGTGAAGCAGAAAGTGAGAAAAAACCTGGAATGAGGCCAAAAATGCAATGTTTCGTTCATCCAATAGGGGGCAGTCACAGGTAGTTACACATATATGGTCTGATGTGGTCTGGTGTGTTCAGGGCGGCCACTCATCAGTCATGTGAAGTTTGGAGTGAATTGGACAAAGCATGAAGGAGTTATGAGAGGTTGATGGTTCATCCACCAGGGGGCAGTAGAGTGTAACAAAACACAAGCGGTTGCGTTCAGGGTGGGACAGTGATTACACATGTGAAGTTTTTTGGAAATCGCACAATGATGATGTAAAATATGGCACTTCCTGTTTCCACTAGGGGGCGACACGAGTGAGATCGCCTATGAGCGAATGGAGACGTTGAGGTCGGCACCTTGGACCTGTGTACCAATTTTCATGATGATACGAGTTCAATAAAGCCATCAAAAAGCCAAACATATTTTCATGGCGAGGAATTGATGGTCGCCGCGTCGCCACATGGACGCCATTACTCGTAGCTTCACAGTCTTCATAATGTAGCTTCACCAACTGGTTCTGAATTAAGTTGATGGGGCAAAGTATGTCATTTTAATGAATCTTAGTTAACTTCCTGTTACCACCGGGGGGCGCTATGAGTTACGTGGGAAGTTAATATATCGGGACGTTCAGGGCGGAGCCATCATCATGTCCAGCAAGTTTGAAGCTGATTGGATGAAGTATGTGGGCGTGAGAGCCACTCGTATGTACATGGCGAGCACGCCAAAGTTAGTTGAGCCCTGGCAGACACGCCCTTTGACCTACGGATGTGCAGAGCACAACTTAAGCTCAGCTAGGTCTGGAGATGTTGCGTACCTAATTTGAACTTGATCAGGCGAACGCTGTGGGAGGAGTTAATTTTAGGCGGGAAAAATCAAAACCAAAATGGCCGACTTCCTGTTGGGTTGAGGTCATGAGGTCAAGAGGCTTTTTTGCATATGTGGGTATAATACATATGTGTACCGAATTTTGTGAGCATAGGACAAAGTTAGCAAAATTCCCTATGGGCATTTTTGGACTTTGTAGGGGGCGCTATTCCGCCATTCTGCGTCGACCATGTGCGACCACCCAAAAATATCGAATTTCGGATGAGGCCGGACGTCCGTGCAAAAGTATAAGCATTTTCGCATTTGGGAAAGGGGCGAAATTGGGGCACGAAATGTCGGAATAATAATAATAATAATAATAATAATAATAATAATAATAATAAACATTACAATTTCAATAGGGCTTTCGCCAGGCGACTTGCAGTCGCCGCTCGGGCCCTAATAATAAAATGTATTATTACTTTTATTATTAATATTAAATACACTTGGGGTGGAATGCGGAATATGATGTCATCAGAATCATGATGTCATGAACGATATAATCAGAATTATGATGTCATCAGAATCATGATGTCATGAACCATATAATCGGAATTATGATGTCACACAGATCAAAGGTGCCTTTATGAGGTCATTTGCACATTTTTAGAACATTCCACATCTGTAGGTGCAGCCACTGTACAGCGTTGTAAATAGCCAGGTTGTATTCCAGCTACATAGAAGCAAAGTTACCAGTAAGGTTCCATCATTTCTTCACGGTAAGAAAATGAACAAATGCAGAGGCCAGCTTTTACCCCCCCCGCTAGATAAAGGTACAAATGGTTATATGCCATCCTTCCATCACTCTAAAAGAAAGAAAAGACCTGTTACTATGCAGAACTGGGATCATTTGTTAATCCCAAAAGAGGATTACCACGAGGAGGAGATTGAGGAGGTGAATTTGGAGGTATTTGAAGACCTCACAAAGAAAAGTAATGGAAGAAAGACATTTTCTAAGTTTGCAGAGGAAATTAAAGAGGCCCTGGGCTCTCCGTGGATCCAAACAGACACTGGGGATGACGAGGATAGTGAAGAGGATATTGGTGAAGAGATTAAGGAAGAGACAGTGGAGGAAGAGATAGTGGAGGAAGAGATAGTGGAGGAAGAAATAGTGGAGGACAATGAAATAAAATTGTTGGAATTTCAGGACCTCACAAACAATGTTGAGGAAGAGACGTTGGTGGAACATTTCCACTATGAAGAGGAAGATGATAAGGAGGAGGTTGCTGAGGATGTTGAGGAAAAGTCCATTGCTTCTGAAAAAGAAAAATCCTCCTATTCTTCCTTCAGTGAGGAATCAGAAAAACAAGATTGGCGTCAGGGACACAATTCAACAATTGATCTGGAAGAGGACGGAAAAGCTAAAGACATTGCGAATCAGGAGCAAACCGCAAGAGCAGCTATTGAGGAGGCCCTAGATAAAGAGCACATAGTAAATCCCCAAATGAAAGAATGTCTGGAGCAGGAGCAAAAAGAAAATGCTGCCCTTAAGAGCGCCTTAGAGCAGGCAAAAGAACATCTGAAACAAGAGCAAAAAGCAAATAATGCCTTTGAAGAAGCTCTACAGAAGGAGGATGCGGAAAAAGCTCGTCTTTGTAGTGAAATTGAGCAGCTAAAGACACAAACTGCTTATCTTTCAAAGTCACTAAGACAACAAGAGGACAGCAACAAAACACTGAAAGGAAAAGTGAAAAAGATGGTGGTTAATCGCAAGGAGGACAAGACACTGATTGAAAAGCTTGAGGAGCTCAAGTATAATTTGGAGGTGTCCTCTCTTCAGTGTAAAAAAGAAAATGACAAACGTGAGAAGGAGCTTTGTGTCAAAATTAAGGCACTTGAGGAACGCAATACTGAAACCAAGGACAACAGTGTTTACTCAATGCAACAAAAAGTAGACCAGTTGGAATCAGACCTTAAGGGGGACCGGTCAATGCTCTCTAAACTTCAGAGGGAGTGTGATGATGCGGTCTCCCAGCAGCAGAGTCTGACCCAAGAAAAAAGACAACTGGCTTCTGAGAACACAAAGCTGCAGGGTGATCTTAAGGCTGCACTAAATGAGAGTAATATTCTTGTAAAACAGCTTCAGGATGCCAAAGATGAGGCCATTGTAACAGAAAAGGTGCAGTTCAAGAAGGTGCTGAAAGAGCTGGAGATGATAAAGGCAGAGCTCAAGGAGAAGAATTCAGCTTTGGAAAACAGTCTATTGGCTGAAAAGCATTTGAAGTCTTCCCTTGAACAGGAGAAGAAGCGCTTCAATTATGCTCTTGAAGAGGCTCCAAAGAAGGAGGAAGCTGAAAAAGCCCGTCTTTGTAGTGAAATTGAGCACCTAAAGACACAAACTGCTGATCTTTCAAAGTCACTAGAACAACACCAGGACAGCAACACAAGACTGAAAGGAAAAGTGGAAAAGATGGTGGCTTATCGCAAGGAAGACAAGACCTTTATTGAAAAGCTTGAGGAGCTGAAGCATAATTTGGAGGTGTCCTCTCTTCAGTCTGACAAAGAAAATGACAAACGTGAGAAGGAGCTTTGTGTCAAAATTAAGGCACTTGAGGAACGCCTCGTCGAGATGAACGATGAAAGGCTGAACAAAGACAGTGAAATTCAATCCTTGTACCTTAATATTCAGCATCTTCGAGGCACTACTGAAGCCAAGGACAACAGTGTTTACTCTATGCGACAAAAAGTAGACCAGTTGGAATCAGACCTTATGGAGGACCGGTCAATGATCTCTAAACTTCAGAGGGAGTGTGATCATGCTGTCTCCCAGCAGCAGAGTCTGACTCAAGAAAAAAGACAACTGGCTTCTGAGAACACAAAGCTGCAGGGTGAACTTCAGGCTGCACTAAAAGAGAATAAGCTCAGGAATCAGCTTCAGGAAGAGAACAGAAAAGGAACAGAAAAGGTGCAGTTCAAGAAGCTGTTGAAAGAGCTACAGATTCTAAAGGCAGAGCTCAAGGAGAAGAATTCAGCTTTGGAAAACAGTCTATTGGCTGAAAAGTATTTGAAGTCTTCCCTTGAACAGGAGAAGAAGCGCTTTGAGCAGACACTTTCACAGCAGCAGGCTGAAGACAACCCTCCACTGTTCCTCAATAATCAACTGAGAGGAGCATGTACACCCTCAGGCCACATGACGTATGACATGCAGACACTGTGGATAGAGAATGCTAATGTCAGGGCTAAATACAGGACTATGGAGAAAGAATATGACAGAGTTAAGTCTCAAAACTGCTCTTTTTCTGACCAATATGATGAACTGGTGTCCAAAAAAAATCAAATCATCGCTAACAATCAAGAAGCCATTGTTAAGCTCCAGAGCACAGTTTATGAGCTCAAAGCGCGTCAGTCGAAGGATGAGATCAGAGAGAAAGGGCTTGAGGACTCCATGCTGCGAGAGAAGAGAAAAAGCTCCAAGTTGCAGAAGAGAGTCGATGAAATTGCCGCTTCTCTCCAGAAGGAACAGGCCACCTGTGACAAGCACCGCGTCGAGCTCAAGGAAGCTTTGACAAAGCAAATACAAATAATGGAGGAACGGGAAAAATTGGCTGTGGCTCTCCAGAAGGCTGAAGACTGCAACACTAGGCTTCAGGAACAACAGCGGGCAGAGGCAAGGTACCAGTTCAAACAACTCCATGACAAATGCCAGTGCGAACAGCAGAAAACTGCCCCGGAGGAGAGCAAAACGGCTCTTAACGAACTGCAACAAAATTACACTGCTCTAGGAAGGAGGCACAGTGACGTCAGTTCCAAATATTGTGAAGTCCTTACACGCCACAACACCCTCTTACTGAGTGACGATAAGCTCAGATACGCTCAGCTACCCCAACAGAGTTCAACCCTCCTCTATTGAGCTTCACACAAAACAAGACCCAAACCAGACTCAACCCTCAGTACAACTTAATTTTCAACCATCCAACAAACACGTGCGTGTCGATCTATATCCCTATGTTTTAATGTAGCTTTTCAGTAGGTATCCCCTCTTAAAGTATGGACTGCTGTCGTTAAAACCAAGAAAGTTTTAAACTTTTATTGAATTTTGGATTGTAATATTTAACTTTAATCTTTTTTGTAATACTTTTGGATTGTATAACTGAACTTTAAACTCTTTTGTAAAACCTTGGGATTGAATTTTGGATTGCAAAACTTGACTTTAAACTCTTTTGTAAAACTTTTGGATTTAATTGTTGATGGTAAAACCTAACTTTAAACTTTTTTGTAAAACTTTTGGATTGCATTTTGGATTATAAAACGACAGCAGTCCATACTTTAAGAGGGGACAACCACTAAAAAGCTACCAGTCAGCAAGGTCTAACACGTTTCGGATTGTAAACTTTCCAAAAAGGGTTTTAAATTTTACAATCCAAAATCCAATCCAAAATCCAATCCAATCCAAAATTCAATCCAAAATCCAAAATCCAATCCAAAATCCAATCCAAAATCCAATCCAATCCAAAATTCAATCCAAAATCCAAAATACGATCCAAAATCCAATCCAAAATTCAATTCCAATCCAAAATATGATCCAAAATCCAATCCAATCCAAAATCCAATCCAAAATATGATCCAAAATCCAATCCAATCCAAAATATGATCCAAAATCCAATCCAATCCAAAATCCAAACCAAAATCCAATCCAAAATCCAATCCAAAATTCAATCCAAAATCTAATCCAATCCAAAATCCAATCCAAAATCCAATCCAAATTTCACCCCTCCGAGAATCGTCACCTTATCGTGGTGGAGGGGGTTTGCGTGTCCCTGTGATCCTGGGAGCTGTGTTGGTCTCAGGTGAGGGACCAGACTAAGAACGATTCATAGGTCCCAATAAAGAGACACTTAAAAGGAGGTGAAATAAATATGAAAAGCTACTGGTGTGGAAAGGCTATAATATATGAATTTACTTATATCGACTGTATAAACAATTTAGTATAGGTAAAGTTTTGCCAACTCAGATGGTACCGATATCTGGTCTTGGTCCATGGACTAAGTAAATATTGTAAGCAATGTCTATGTCAATCACATGTAAGTGTGTTACCATAAATCAATAAAAAAAAAAATAGACTTCATGGACAAAATAGTTCTTTATAATTCACGTTTTGGTATTTGTGATTGCATATATTTGGGTATTTATGGTTGTTATTTTTTTCATAAATACCAAAATTATCTATCTATACACAAACAGCACAGTCTTCATCACACAACCGCTCTCACATCTGCCACCTACCTTCTTATATTTGTTTATTGTTTGTTTTGGGGTAACATTATTCCTTGTTCTCTCTGTGATTACTTTAATCTACACCAGATCTGCCAACCTTGGAGAAAATCTTTGAGGACCACTTTATGCAAAGAAATAAAAATAAAATTGAGTTATTTGCTTCACCTCAGAGTTGGTTTAAGTTGTCTAATGCTGCAGTGTGTGTTGGTCAGCTGCTTTTGTTTGTTACTACTGGAGTTCACCGCTCCGCAAAGCATGCATGATGACATAACCGACAATTATCGATGATTACCTTAAGACAGTGACTCATTTTGTCATCGATTTTTTTTTGACTAATCGTTGCACCCCTACTTGATGCCACTGTTCACCAGTTTTTACGGTAATTGTCATAAGACGTTTTGGGGAATAGTCCTTTTTTACAAATTTTAAGAACATCTGAATACTGGAAATTCTGTCTGTCCTGAATTGCACACATTGGGAGAAACAACCCATATTATGAGGGAACAAAAAAGATATTGTTGATTCTAGAGCTGCATTCTTGATTAATTAATTAGTCATATGGTCTATAAAGTCTGAATCATTGTTTACCAAAGCACAAGATGCAAGTTAACCTAAATATATTGAGTTTATTACCACAGAAAATTAGGGGAAAAAAAAAATTCACATTTATTGACTGATATTTATAAGCTGGCAAGACATGTTTTAGTTTTAATATTAATCAATTAAAACCTTTTTTTCATACAACCAAAGGTTTTACATAAATGTTTAGTAACGTTTTACAATCCAAAACTCAATCCAAACCTTTTACAAAAAGTTTGAAGTTTTACAAGACATGCTTTTACTTTCAATATTAATCAATTAATTATTTATTCATTTATTTATTTGTTCTTCAACCCTATCTTTTAGTATGAATTTACAAGCCACACCATCCTGATGTTAAGACTTGGTGACTTTACTTACTGTAGATTCACACCGACTGTTAAGCAATTGTCAATTGTTTGTTGCTTTAGAAAGTCTTTGTGAGAAAGATTAATACAAATTAAAGCCGCAAGCAGCGATGGCGGGCCCTCGCTTGCCCATGCCACCGCGGAGCCTGAGGCATGGCGTGGCTGTGGCGTGAAGCAGAAAGTGAGAAAAAACCTGGAAGGAGGCCAAAAATGCAATGTTTCGTTCATCCAGTAGGGGGCAGTCACAGGTAGTTACACATATGGTCTGGTGTGGTCTGGTGTGTTCAGGGTGGCCACTCATCAGTCATGTGAAGTTTGGAGTGAATTGGACAAAGCATGAAGGAGTTATGAGAGGTTGATGGTTCTTCCACCAGGGGGCAGTAGAGTGTAACAAAACACAAGCGGTTGCGTTCAGGGTGGGACAGTGATTACACATGTGAAGTTTTGTGGAAATCGCACAATGATGATGTAAAATATGGCACTTCCTGTTTCCACTAGGGGGCGACACGAGTGAGATCGCCTATGAGCGAATGGAGACGTTGAGGTCGGCACCCTGGACCTGTGTACCAATTTTCATGATGATACGAGTTCAATAAAGCCATCAAAAAGCCAAACGTATTTTCATGGCGAGGAATTGATGGTCGCCGCGTCGCCACACGGACGCCATTACTCGTAGCTTCACAGTCTTCATAATGTAGCTTCACCAACTGGTTCTGAATGAAGTTGATGGGGCAAAGTATGTAATTTTAATGAATCTTAGTTAACTTCCTGTTACCACCGGGGGGCGCTATGAGTTACGTGGGAAGTTAATATATCGGGACGTTCAGGGCGGAGCCATCATCATGTCCAGCAAGTTTGAAGATGATTGGATGAAGTATGTGGGCGTGAGAGCCACTCGTATGTGGGTCAATGACGTATAAGGATTTTCAACAACTCAATTTTAAATAATAAAAACAAGCATATCTAATGCAGTAGTTCAAACATTCAGAATGTTGTGTACCTGACAATTCATATTACAATGTGAAAGTGATTTTAGTGGGGGTTTTTCAAGATTAATTGGCACTGGCCTGAAAAAAAAGTCATTTGGTGCGACCATGATTCATCTTGAAATATCTTATATAAATAAAAGACCATCATTTACAAAGATTTTTAAAAAAATGCAAATACTTTCTTTCCAAACACTCTATATTACTGAAAACTTGTAAAAAAAGATGTGAAGCATGTTAACTAAATTAATTTATTTCAAGATGAATCGTGGTCGCACCACATGACTTTTTTTAAAGGCCAGTGCCAATTAATCTTGAAAAACCCACTAAAATCACTTAATTTCAAATGTATAATATGGAGCTTCAGGTACACAACATTCTGAATGTTTGAACTACTGCATTAGATATGCTTGTTTTTATTATTCTACAATTGAGTTGTTCTAAATCCTTATACGTCATTGACCCATGTACATGGCAAGCACGCCAAAGTTAGTTGAGCCCTGGCAGACACGCCCTTTGACCTACGGATGTGCAGAGCATAACTTAAGCTCAGCTAGGTCTGGAGATGTTGCGTACCTAATTTGAACTTGATCAGGCGAACGCTGTGGGAGGAGTTAATTTTAGGCGGAAAAAATCAAAACCAAAATGGCCGACTTCCTGTTGGGTTGAGGTCAAGAGGCTTTTTTGCATATGTGGGTAAAATACATATGTGTACCGAATTTTGTGAGCATAGGACAAAGTTAGCAAAATTCCCTAAGGGCATTTTTGGACTTTGTAGGGGGCGCTATTCCGCCATTCTGCGTCGACCATGTGCGACCACCCAAAAATATCGAATTTCGGATGAGGCCGGACGTCCGTGCAAAAGTATAAGCATTTTCGCATTTGGGAAAGGGGCGAAATTGGGGCACGAAATGTCGGAAGAATAATAATAATAATAATAATAATAATAATAATAATAATAAACATTACAATTTCAATAGGGCTTTCGCCAGGCGACTTGCAGTCGCCGCTCGGGCCCTAATAATAAAATGTATTATTACTGTTATTATTAATATTAAATACACTTGGGGTGGAATGCGGAATATGATGTCATCAGAATCATGATGTCATGAACGATATAATCAGAATTACGATGTCATCAGAATCATGATGTCATGAACGATAATCGGAATTTTGATGTCACACAGATCAAAGGTGCCTTTATGAGGTCATTTGCACATTTTTAGAACATTCCACATCTGTAGGTGCAGCCACTGTACAGCGTTGTAAATAGCCAGGTTGTATTCCAGCTACATAGAAGCAAAGTTACCAGTAAGGTGCCATCATTTCTTCACGGTAAGAAAATGAACAAATGCAGAGGCCAGCTTTTACCCCCCCCGCTAGATAGAGGTACAAATGGTTATATGCCATCCTTCCATCACTCTAAAAGAAAGAAAAGACCTGTTACTATGCAGAACTGGGATCATTTGTTAATCCCAAAAGAAACGAAGGATTACCACGAGGAGGAGATTGAGGAGGTGAATTTGGAGGTATTTGAAGACCTCACAAAGAAAAGTAATGGAAGAAAGACATTTTCTAAGTTTGCAGAGGAAATTAAAGAGGCCCTGGGCTCTCCGTGGATCCAAACAGACACTGGGGATGACGAGGATAGTGAAGAGGATATTGGTGAAGAGATTAAGGAAGAGACAGTGGAGGAAGAGATAGTGGAGGAAGAGATAGTGGAGGAAGAAATAGTGGAGGACAATGAAATAAAATTGTTGGAATTTCAGGACCTCACAAACAATGTTGAGGAAGAGACGTTGGTGGAACATTTCCACTATGAAGAGGAAGATGATAAGGAGGAGGTTGCTGAGGATGTTGAGGAAAAGTCCATTGCTTCTGAAAAAGAAAAATCCTCCTATTCTTCCTTCAGTGAGGAATCAGAAAAACAAGATTGGCGTCAGGGACACAATTCAACAATTGATCTGGAAGAGGACGGAAAAGCTAAAGACATTGCGAATCAGGAGCAAACCGCAAGAGCAGCTATTGAGGAGGCCCTAGATAAAGAGCACATAGTAAATCCCCAAATGAAAGAATGTCTGGAGCAGGAGCAAAAAGAAAATGCTGCCCTTAAGAGCGCCTTAGAGCAGGCAAAAGAACATCTGAAACAAGAGCAAAAAGCAAATAATGCCTTTGAAGAAGCTCTACAGAAGGAGGATGCGGAAAAAGCTCGTCTTTGTAGTGAAATTGAGCAGCTAAAGACACAAACTGCTTATCTTTCAAAGTCACTAAGACAACAAGAGGACAGCAACAAAACACTGAAAGGAAAAGTGAAAAAGATGGTGGTTAATCGCAAGGAGGACAAGACACTGATTGAAAAGCTTGAGGAGCTCAAGTATAATTTGGAGGTGTCCTCTCTTCAGTGTAAAAAAGAAAATGACAAACGTGAGAAGGAGCTTTGTGTCAAAATTAAGGCACTTGAGGAACGCAATACTGAAACCAAGGACAACAGTGTTTACTCAATGCAACAAAAAGTAGACCAGTTGGAATCAGACCTTAAGGGGGACCGGTCAATGCTCTCTAAACTTCAGAGGGAGTGTGATGATGCGGTCTCCCAGCAGCAGAGTCTGACCCAAGAAAAAAGACAACTGGCTTCTGAGAACACAAAGCTGGAGGGTGATCTTAAGGCTGCACTAAATGAGAGTAATATTCTTGTAAAACAGCTTCAGGATGCCAAAGATGAGGCCATTGTAACAGAAAAGGTGCAGTTCAAGAAGGTGCTGAAAGAGCTGGAGATGATAAAGGCAGAGCTCAAGGAGAAGAATTCAGCTTTGGAAAACAGTCTATTGGCTGAAAAGCATTTGAAGTCTTCCCTTGAACAGGAGAAGAAGCGCTTCAATTATGCTCTTGAAGAGGCTCCAAAGAAGGAGGAAGCTGAAAAAGCCCGTCTTTGTAGTGAAATTGAGCACCTAAAGACACAAACTGCTGATCTTTCAAAGTCACTAGAACAACACCAGGACAGCAACAAAAGACTGAAAGGAAAAGTGGAAAAGATGGTGGCTTATCGCAAGGAAGACAAGACCTTGATTGAAAAGCTTGAGGAGCTCAAGCATAATTTGGAGGTGTCCTCTCTTCAGTCTGACAAAGAAAATGACAAACGTGAGAAGGAGCTTTGTGTCAAAATTAAGGCACTTGAGGAACGCCTCGTCGAGATGAACGATGAAAGGCTGAACAAAGACAGTGAAATTCAATCCTTGTACCTTAATATTCAGCATCTTCGAGGCACTACTGAAGCCAAGGACAACAGTGTTTACTCGATGCGACAAAAAGTAGACCAGTTGGAATCAGACCTTATGGAGGACCGGTCAATGATCTCTAAACTTCAGAGGGAGTGTGATCATGCTGTCTCCCAGCAGCAGAGTCTGACTCAAGAAAAAAGACAACTGGCATCTGAGAACACAAAGCTGCAGGGTGAACTTCAGGCTGCACTAAAAGAGAATAAGCTCAGGAATCGGCTTCAGGAAGAGAACAGAAAAGGAACAGAAAAGGTGCAGTTCAAGAAGCTGTTGAAAGAGCTAAAGATTCTAAAGGCAGAGCTCAAGGAGAAGAATTCAGCTTTGGAAAACAGTCTATTGGCTGAAAAGTATTTGAAGTCTTCCCTTGAACAGGAGAAGAAGCGCTTTGAGCAGACACTTTCACAGCAGCAGGCTGAAGACAACCCTCCACTGTTCCTCAATAATCAACTGAGAGGAGCATGTACACCCTCAGGCCACATGACGTATGACATGCAGACACTGTGGATAGAGAATGCTAATGTCAGGGCTAAATACAGGACTATGGAGAAAGAATATGACAGAGTTAAGTCTCAAAACTGCTCTTTTTCTGACCAATATGATGAACTGGTGTCCAAAAAAAATCAAATCATCGCTAACAATCAAGAAGCCATAGTTAAGCTCCAGAGCACAGTTTATGAGCTCAAAGCGCGTCAGTCGAAGGATGAGATCAGAGAGAAAGGGCTTGAGGACTCCATGCTGCGAGAGAAGAGAAAAAGCTCCAAGTTGCAGAAGAGAGTCGATGAAATTGCCGCTACTCTCCAGAAGGAACAGGCCACCTGTGACAAGCACCGCGTCGAGCTCAAGGAAGCTTTGACAAAGCAAATACAAATAATGGAGGAACGGGAGAAATTGGCTGTGGCTCTCCAGAAGGCTGAAGACTGCAACACTAGGCTTCAGGAACAACAGCGGGCAGAGGCAAGGTACCAGTTCAAACAACTCCATGACAAATGCCAGTGCGAACAGCAGAAAACTGCCCTGGAGGAGAGCAAAACGGCTCTTAACGAACTGCAACAAAATTACACTGCTCTAGGAAGGAGGCACAGTGACGTCAGTTCCAAATATTGTGAAGTCCTTACACGCCACAACACCCTCCTACTGAGTGATGATAAGCTCAGATACGCTCAGCTACCCCAACAGAGTTCAACCCTCCTCTATTGAGCTTCACACAAAACAAGACCCAAACCAGACTCAACCCTCAGTACAACTTAATTTTCAACCATCCAACAAACACGTGCGTGTTGATCTATATCCCTATGTTTTAATGTAGCTTTTCAGTAGGTATCCCCTCTTAAAGTTTGGACTGCTGTCGTTAAAACCAAGAAAGTTTTAAACTTTTATTGAATTTTGGATTGTAATATTTAACTTTAATCTTTTTTGTAATACTTTTGGATTGTAAAACTGAACTTTAAACTCTTTTGTAAAACCTTGGGATTGAATTTTGGATTGCAAAACTTGACTTTAAACTCTTTTGTAAAACTTTTGGATTTAATTTTTGATGGTAAAACCTAACTTTAAACTTTTTTGTAAATCTTTTGTATTGCATTTTGGATTATAAAACGACAGCAGTCCATACTTTAAGAGGGGACAACCACTAAAAAGCTACCAGTCAGCAAGGTCTAACACGTTTCGGATTGTAAATGTTCCAAAAAGGGTTTTAAATTTTACAATCCAAAATCCAATCCAAAATCCAATCCAATCCAAAATTCAATCCAAAATCCAAAATACGATCCAAAATTCAATCCAAAATCCAATCCAAAATCCAATCCAAAATCCAATCCAAAATTCAATTCCAATCCAAAATATGATCCAAAATCCAATCCAATCCAAAATCCAATCCAAAATCCAATCCAAAATTAAATTCCAATTAAAAATATGATCCAAAATCCAATCCAATCCAAAATCCAATCCAAAATCCAATCCAAAATCCAAACCAAAATCCAATCCAAAATCCAATCCAAAATTCAATCCAAAATCTAATCCAATCCAAAATCCAATCCAAAATCCAATCCAAATTTCACCCCTCCGAGAATCGTCACCTTATCGTGGTGGAGGGGTTTGCGTGTCCCTGTGATCCTGGGAGCTGTGTTGGTCTCAGGTGAGGGACCAGACTAAGAACGATTCATAGGTCCCAATAAAGAAACACTTAAAAGGAGGTGAAATAAATATGAAAAGCTACTGGTGGGGAAAGGCTATAATATATGAATTTACTTATATCGACTGTATAAACAATTTAGTATAGGTAAAGTTTTGCCAACTCAGATGGTACCGATATCTGGTCTTGGTCCATGGACTAAGTAAATATTGTAAGCAATGTCTATGTCAATCACATGTAAGTGTGTTACCATAAATCAATAAAAAAAAATAGACTTCATGGACAGAATAGTTCTTTATAATTCACGTTTTGGTATTTGTGATTGCATATATTTGGGTATTTATGGTTGTTATTTTTTTCATAAATACCAAAATTATCTATCTATACACAAACAGCACAGTCTTCATCACACAACCGCTCTCACATCTGCCACCTACCTTCTTATATTTGTTTATTGTTTGTTTTGGGGTAACATTATTCCTTGTTCTCTCTGTGATTACTTTAATCTACACCAGATCTGCCAACCTTGGAGAAAATCTTTGAGGACCACTTTATGCAAAGAAATAAAAATAAAATTGAGTTATTTGCTTCACCTCAGAGTTGGTTTAAGTTGTCTAATGCTGCAGTGTGTGTTGGTCAGCTGCTTTTGTTTGTTACTACTGGAGTTCACCGCTCCGCAAAGCATGCATGATGACATAACCGACAATTATCGATGATTACCTTAAGACAGTGACTCATTTTGTCATCGATTTTTTTTTGACTAATCGTTGCACCCCTACTTGATGCCACTGTTCACCAGTTTTTACGGTAATTGTCATAAGACGTTTTGGGGAATAGTCCTTTTTTACAAATTTTAAGAACATCTGAATACTGGAAATTCTGTCTGTCCTGAATTGCACACATTGGGAGAAACAACCCATATTATGAGGGAACAAAAAAGATATTGTTGATTCTAGAGCTGCATTCTTGATTAATTAATTAGTCATATGGTCTATAAAGTCTGAATCATTGTTTACCAAAGCACAAGATGCAAGTTAACCTAAATATATTGAGTTTATTACCACAGAAAATTAGGGGAAAAAAAAAATTCACATTTATTGACTGATATTTATAAGCTGGCAAGACATGTTTTAGTTTTAATATTAATCAATTAAAACCTTTTTTTCATACAACCAAAGGTTTTACATAAATGTTTAGTAACGTTTTACAATCCAAAACTCAATCCAAACCTTTTACAAAAAGTTTGAAGTTTTACAAGACATGCTTTTACTTTCAATATTAATCAATTAATTATTTATTCATTTATTTATTTGTTCTTCAACCCTATCTTTTAGTATGAATTTACAAGCCACACCATCCTGATGTTAAGACTTGGTGACTTTACTTACTGTAGATTCACACCGACTGTTAAGCAATTGTCAATTGTTTGTTGCTTTAGAAAGTCTTTGTGAGAAAGATTAATACAAATTAAAGCCGCAAGCAGCGATGGCGGGCCCTCGCTCGCCCATGCCACCGCGGAGCCTGAGGCATGGCGTGGCTGTGGCGTGAAGCAGAAAGTGAGAAAAAACCTGGAAGGAGGCCAAAAATGCAATGTTTCGTTCATCCAGTAGGGGGCAGTCACAGGTAGTTACACATATGGTCTGGTGTGGTCTGGTGTGTTCAGGGCGGCCACTCATCAGTCATGTGAAGTTTGGAGTGAATTGGACAAAGCATGAAGGAGTTATGAGAGGTTGATGGTTCTTCCACCAGGGGGCAGTAGAGTGTAACAAAACACAAGCGGTTGCGTTCAGGGTGGGACAGTGATTACACATGTGAAGTTTTGTGGAAATCGCACAATGATGATGTAAAATATGGCACTTCCTGTTTCCACTAGGGGGCGACACGAGTGAGATCGCCTATGAGCGAATGGAGACGTTGAGGTCGGCACCCTGGACCTGTGTACCAATTTTCATGATGATACGAGTTCAATAAAGCCATCAAAAAGCCAAACGTATTTTCATGGCGAGGAATTGATGGTCGCCGCGTCGCCACACGGACGCCATTACTCGTAGCTTCACAGTCTTCATAATGTGGCTTCACCAACTGGTTCTGAATGAAGTTGATGGGGCAAAGTATGTAATTTTAATGAATCTTAGTTAACTTCCTGTTACCACCGGGGGGCGCTATGAGTTACGTGGGAAGTTAATATATCGGGACGTTCAGGGCGGAGCCATCATCATGTCCAGCAAGTTTGAAGCTGATTGGATGAAGTATGTGGGCGTGAGAGCCAATCGTATGTGGGTCAATGACGTATAAGGATTTTCAACAACTCAATTTTAAATAATAAAAACAAGCATATCTAATGCAGTAGTTCAAACATTCAGAATGTTGTGTACCTGAAATTCATATTACAATGTGAAAGTGATTTTAGTGGGGGTTTTTCAAGATTAATTGGCACTGGCCTGAAAAAAAAGTCATTTGGTGCGACCATGATTCATCTTGAAATATCTTATATAAATAAAAGACCATCATTTACAAAGATTTAAAAAAAATGCAAATACTTTCTTTCCAAACACTTTATATTACTGAAAACTTGTAAAAAAAGATGTGAAGCATGTTAACTAAATTAATTTATTTCAAGATGAATCGTGGTCGCACCACATGACTTTTTTTAAAGGCCAGTGCCAATTAATCTTGAAACACCCACTAAAATCACTTAATTTCAAATGTATAATATGGAGCTTCAGGTACACAACATTCTGAATGTTTGAACTACTGCATTAGATATGCTTGTTTTTATTATTCTACAATTGAGTTGTTCTAAATCCTTATACGTCATTGACCCATGTACATGGCGAGCACGCCAAAGTTAGTTGAGCCCTGGCAGACACGCCCTTTGACCTACGGATGTGCAGAGCATAACTTAAGCTCAGCTAGGTCTGGAGATGTTGCGTACCTAATTTGAACTTGATCAGGCGAACGCTGTGGGAGGAGTTAATTTTAGGCGGAAAAAATCAAAACCAAAATGGCCGACTTCCTGTTGGGTTGAGGTCATGAGGTCAAGAGGCTTTTTTGCATATGTGGGTATAATACATATGTGTACCGAATTTTGTGAGCATAGGACAAAGTTAGCAAAATTCCCTAAGGGCATTTTTGGACTTTGTAGGGGGCGCTATTCCGCCATTCTGCGTCGACCATGTGCGACCACCCAAAAATATCGAATTTCGGATGAGGCCGGACGTCCGTGCAAAAGTATAAGCATTTTCGCATTTGGGAAAGGGGCGAAATTGGGGCACGAAATGTCAGAAGAATAATAATAATAATAATAATAATAATAATAATAATAAACATTACAATTTCAATAGGGCTTTCGCCAGGCGACTTGCAGTCGCCGCTCGGGCCCTAATAATAAAATGTATTATTACTGTTATTATTAATATTAAATACACTTGGGGTGGAATGCGGAATATGATGTCATCAGAATCATGATGTCATGAACGATATAATCAGAATTACGATGTCATCTGAATCATGATGTCATGAACGATAATCGGAATTTTGATGTCACACAGATCAAAGGTGCCTTTATGAGGTCATTTGCACATTTTTAGAACATTCCACATCTGTAGGTGCAGCCACTGTACAGCGTTGTAAATAGCCAGGTTGTATTCCAGCTACATAGAAGCAAAGTTACCAGTAAGGTGCCATCATTTCTTCACGGTAAGAAAATGAACAAATGCAGAGGCCAGCTTTTACCCCCCCCGCTAGATAGAGGTACAAATGGTTATATGCCATCCTTCCATCACTCTAAAAGAAAGAAAAGACCTGTTACTATGCAGAACTGGGATCATTTGTTAATCCCAAAAGAAACGAAGGATTACCACGAGGAGGAGATTGAGGAGGTGAATTTGGAGGTATTTGAAGACCTCACAAAGAAAAGTAATGGAAGAAAGACATTTTCTAAGTTTGCAGAGGAAATTAAAGAGGCCCTGGGCTCTCCGTGGATCCAAACAGACACTGGGGATGACGAGGATAGTGAAGAGGATATTGGTGAAGAGATTAAGGAAGAGACAGTGGAGGAAGAGATAGTGGAGGAAGAGATAGTGGAGGAAGAAATAGTGGAGGACAATGAAATAAAATTGTTGGAATTTCAGGACCTCACAAACAATGTTGAGGAAGAGACGTTGGTGGAACATTTCCACTATGAAGAGGAAGATGATAAGGAGGAGGTTGCTGAGGATGTTGAGGAAAAGTCCATTGCTTCTGAAAAAGAAAAATCCTCCTATTCTTCCTTCAGTGAGGAATCTGAAAAACAAGATTGGCGTCAGGGACACAATTCAACAATTGATCTGGAAGAGGACGGAAAAGCTAAAGACATTGCGAATCAGGAGCAAACCGCAAGAGCAGCTATTGAGGAGGCCCTAGATAAAGAGCACATAGTAAATCCCCAAATGAAAGAATGTCTGGAGCAGGAGCAAAAAGAAAATGCTGCCCTTAAGAGCGCCTTAGAGCAGGCAAAAGAACATCTGAAACAAGAGCAAAAAGCAAATAATGCCTTTGAAGAAGCTCTACAGAAGGAGGATGCGGAAAAAGCTCGTCTTTGTAGTGAAATTGAGCAGCTAAAGACACAAACTGCTTATCTTTCAAAGTCACTAAGACAACAAGAGGACAGCAACAAAACACTGAAAGGAAAAGTGAAAAAGATGGTGGTTAATCGCAAGGAGGACAAGACACTGATTGAAAAGCTTGAGGAGCTCAAGTATAATTTGGAGGTGTCCTCTCTTCAGTGTAAAAAAGAAAATGACAAACGTGAGAAGGAGCTTTGTGTCAAAATTAAGGCACTTGAGGAACGCAATACTGAAACCAAGGACAACAGTGTTTACTCAATGCAACAAAAAGTAGACCAGTTGGAATCAGACCTTAAGGGGGACCGGTCAATGCTCTCTAAACTTCAGAGGGAGTGTGATGATGCGGTCTCCCAGCAGCAGAGTCTGACCCAAGAAAAAAGACAACTGGCTTCTGAGAACACAAAGCTGGAGGGTGATCTTAAGGCTGCACTAAATGAGAGTAATATTCTTGTAAAACAGCTTCAGGATGCCAAAGATGAGGCCATTGTAACAGAAAAGGTGCAGTTCAAGAAGGTGCTGAAAGAGCTGGAGATGATAAAGGCAGAGCTCAAGGAGAAGAATTCAGCTTTGGAAAACAGTCTATTGGCTGAAAAGCATTTGAAGTCTTCCCTTGAACAGGAGAAGAAGCGCTTCAATTATGCTCTTGAAGAGGCTCCAAAGAAGGAGGAAGCTGAAAAAGCCCGTCTTTGTAGTGAAATTGAGCACCTAAAGACACAAACTGCTGATCTTTCAAAGTCACTAGAACAACACCAGGACAGCAACAAAAGACTGAAAGGAAAAGTGGAAAAGATGGTGGCTTATCGCAAGGAAGACAAGACCTTGATTGAAAAGCTTGAGGAGCTCAAGCATAATTTGGAGGTGTCCTCTCTTCAGTCTGACAAAGAAAATGACAAACGTGAGAAGGAGCTTTGTGTCAAAATTAAGGCACTTGAGGAACGCCTCGTCGAGATGAACGATGAAAGGCTGAACAAAGACAGTGAAATTCAATCCTTGTACCTTAATATTCAGCATCTTCGAGGCACTACTGAAGCCAAGGACAACAGTGTTTACTCGATGCGACAAAAAGTAGACCAGTTGGAATCAGACCTTATGGAGGACCGGTCAATGATCTCTAAACTTCAGAGGGAGTGTGATCATGCTGTCTCCCAGCAGCAGAGTCTGACTCAAGAAAAAAGACAACTGGCATCTGAGAACACAAAGCTGCAGGGTGAACTTCAGGCTGCACTAAAAGAGAATAAGCTCAGGAATCGGCTTCAGGAAGAGAACAGAAAAGGAACAGAAAAGGTGCAGTTCAAGAAGCTGTTAAAAGAGCTACAGATTCTAAAGGCAGAGCTCAAGGAGAAGAATTCAGCTTTGGAAAACAGTCTATTGGCTGAAAAGTATTTGAAGTCTTCCCTTGAACAGGAGAAGAAGCGCTTTGAGCAGACACTTTCACAGCAGCAGGCTGAAGACAACCTTCCACTGTTCCTCAATAATCAACTGAGAGGAGCATGTACACCCTCAGGCCACATGACGTATGACATGCAGACACTGTGGATAGAGAATGCTAATGTCAGGGCTAAATACAGGACTATGGAGAAAGAATATGACAGAGTTAAGTCTCAAAACTGCTCTTTTTCTGACCAATATGATGAACTGGTGTCCAAAAAAAATCAAATCATCGCTAACAATCAAGAAGCCATAGTTAAGCTCCAGAGCACAGTTTATGAGCTCAAAGCGCGTCAGTCGAAGGATGAGATCAGAGAAAAAGGGCTTGAGGACTCCATGCTGCGAGAGAAGAGAAAAAGCTCCAAGTTGCAGAAGAGAGTCGATGAAATTGCCGCTACTCTCCAGAAGGAACAGGCCACCTGTGACAAGCACCGCGTCGAGCTCAAGGAAGCTTTGACAAAGCAAATACAAATAATGGAGGAACGGGAGAAATTGGCTGTGGCTCTCCAGAAGGCTGAAGACTGCAACACTAGGCTTCAGGAACAACAGCGGGCAGAGGCAAGGTACCAGTTCAAACAACTCCATGACAAATGCCAGTGCGAACAGCAGAAAACTGCCCTGGAGGAGAGCAAAACGGCTCTTAACGAACTGCAACAAAATTACACTGCTCTAGGAAGGAGGCACAGTGACGTCAGTTCCAAATATTGTGAAGTCCTTACACGCCACAACACCCTCCTACTGAGTGATGATAAGCTCAGATACGCTCAGCTACCCCAACAGAGTTCAACCCTCCTCTATTGAGCTTCACACAAAACAAGACCCAAACCAGACTCAACCCTCAGTACAACTTAATTTTCAACCATCCAACAAACACGTGCGTGTTGATCTATATCCCTATGTTTTAATGGAGCTTTTCAGTAGGTATCCCCTCTTAAAGTATGGACTGCTGTCGTTAAAACCAAAAAAGTTTTAAACTTTTATTGAATTTTGGATTGTAATATTTAACTTTAATCTTTTTTGTAATACTTTTGGATTGTAAAACTGAACTTTAAACTCTTTTGTAAAACCTTGGGATCGAATTTTGGATTGCAAAACTTGACTTTAAACTCTTTTGTAAAACTTTTGGATTTAATTTTTGATGGTAAAACCTAACTTTAAACTTTTTTGTAAAACTTTTGGATTGCATTTTGGATTATAAAACGACAGCAGTCCATACTTTAAGAGCGGACAACCACTAAAAAGCTACCAGTCAGCAAGGTCTAACACGTTTCGGATTGTAAACTTTCCAAAAAGGGTTTTAAATTTTACAATCCAAAATCCAATCCAAAATCCAATCCAATCCAAAATTCAATCCAAAATCCAAAATACGATCAAAAATCCAATCCAAAATCCAATCCAAAATCCAATCCAATCCAAAATCCAATCCAAAATTCAATTCCAATCCAAAATATGATCCAAAATCCAATCCAATCCAAAATCCAATCCAAAATACGATCCAAAATCCAATCCAAAATCCAAACCAAAATCCAATCCAAAATCCAATCCAAAATTCAATCCAAAATCTAATCCAATCCAAAATCCAATCCAAAATCCAATCCAAAATCCAATCCAAAATCCAATCCAAATTTCACCCCTCCGAGAATCGTCACCTTATCGTGGTGGAGGGGTTTGCGTGTCCCTGTGATCCTGGGAGCTGTGTTGGTCTCAGGTGAGGGACCAGACTAAGAACGATTCATAGGTCCCAATAAAGAGACACTTAAAAGGAGGTGAAATAAATATGAAAAGCTACTGGTGTGGAAAGGCTATAATATATGAATTTACTTATATCGACTGTATACTGTAAACAATTTAGTATAGGTAAAGTTTTGCCAACTCAGATGGTACCGATATCTGGTCTTGGTCCATGGACTAAGTAAATATTGTAAGCAATGTCTATGTCAATCACATGTAAGTGTGTTACCATAAATCAATAAAAAAAATAGACTTCATGGACAAAATAGTTCTTTATAATTCACGTTTTGGTATTTGTGATTGCATATATTTGGGTATTTATGGTTGTTATTTTTTTCATAAATACCAAAATTATCTATCTATACACAAACAGCACAGTCTTCATCACACAACCGCTCTCACATCTGCCACCTACCTTCTTATATTTGTTTATTGTTTGTTTTGGGGTAACATTATTCCTTGTTCTCTCTGTGATTACTTTAATCTACACCAGATCTGCCAACCTTGGAGAAAATCTTTGAGGACCACTTTTTGCAAAGAAATAAAAATAAAATTGAGTTATTTGCTTCACCTCAGAGTTGGTTTAAGTTGTCTAATGCTGCAGTGTGTGTTGGTCAGCTGCTTTTGTTTGTTACTACTGGAGTTCACCGCTCCGCAAAGCATGCATGATGACATAACCTACAATTATCGATGATTAAATTCAGTCAGTGACTCATTTTGTCATCGATTTTTTTTTGACTAATCGTTGCACCCCTACTTGATGCCACTGTTCACCAGTTTTTACGGTAATTGTCATAAGACGTTTTGGGGAATAGTCCTTTTTTACAAATTTTAAGAACATCTGAATACTGGAAATTCTGTCTGTCCTGAATTGCACACATTGGGAGAATCAACCCATATTATGAGGGAACAAAAAAGATATTGTTGATTCTAGAGCTGCATTCTTGATTAATTAATTAGTCATATGGTCTATAAAGTCTCAATCATTGTTTACCAAAGCACAAGATGCAACTTAACCTAAATATATTGAGTTTATTACCACAGAAAATTAGGGGAAAAAATAAAAATTCACATTTATTGACTGATATTTATAAGCTGGCAAGACATGTTTTAGTTTTAATATTAATCAATTAAAACCTTTTTTTCATACAACCAAAGGTTTTACATAAATGTTTAGTAACGTTTTACAATCCAAAACTCAATCCAAACCTTTTACAAAAAGTTTGAAGTTTTACAAGACATGCTTTTACTTTCAATATTAATCAATTAATTATTTATTCATTTATTTATTTGTTCTTCAACCCTATCTTTTAGTATGAATTTACAAGCCACACCATCCTGATGTTAAGACTTGGTGACTTTACTTACTGTAGATTCACACCGACTGTTAAGCAATTGTCAATTGTTTGTTGCTTTAGAAAGTCTTTGTGAGAAAGATTAATACAAATTAAAGCCGCAAGCGGCGATGGCGGGCCCTCGCTCACCCATGCCACCGCGGGGCCTGAGGCATGGCGGGGCTGTGGCGTGAAGCAGAAAGTGAGAAAAAACCTGGAAGGAGGCCAAAAATGCAATGTTTCGTTCATCCAGTAGGGGGCAGTCACAGGTAGTTACACATATGGTCTGGTGTGGTCTGGTGTGTTCAGGGCGGCAACTCATCAGTCATGTGAAGTTTGGAGTGAATTGGACAAAGCATGAATGAGTTATGAGCAGTTAATGGTTCATCCACCAGCGGGCAGTCAGCAAATGTGGTGTGGTGCGTTCAGGGGCGGCCCCTCATCAAAGTTTGGAGTGAATCGGACAAAGCAAGAGGGAGTTATGAGCATTTGATGGTTCATACACCAGGGGGCAGTAATGGGATGCGTGCAGGTGTGTTCAGGGTCAGTCCCTCATCACACATGTGAAGTTTCGTGGAAATGGGACAAAGCATGAGGGAGTTATGAGCAGTTGATGGTTCATCCACCAGGGGGCAGTAATGGGATGCATGCAGGTGTGTTCAGGGTCAGTCCCTCATCACACATGTGAAGTTTCGTGGAAATCGGACAATGTTGATGCAAAAAATGGCACTTCCTGTTTCCACTAGGTGGCGACATGAGCGACACCCCTATTAGATGGAAGAGGTCTCCAGCCTGGACCTGTGTATCAATTTTCATGATGATACGTGTTCAATAAAGCCATCAAAAAGCCAAACGTATTTTCATGGCGAGGAATTTATGGTAGCCACGCCCCCACAGGGACGTCATTACTCGTAGCTTCACAGTGTTCATAATGTAGCTTCACCAACTGGTTCTGCATGTTTTAGAAGTGGAATGAAGTTGATGGGGTCAACTATGTATTTTTCATGAATTTAAGTTCACTTCCTGTTACCACCGGGGGGCGCTATGAGTTACGTGGGAAGTTAATATATCGGGACGTTCAGGGCGGAGCCATCATCATGTCCAGCAAGCTACCATGTGCGACCACCCAAAAATATCGAATTTCGGATGAGGCCGGACGTCCGTGCAAAAGTATAAGCATTTTCGCATTTGGGAAAGGGGCGAAATTGGGGCACGAAATGAAATGTCGGAATAATAATAATAATAATAATAATAATAAACATTACAATTTCAATAGGGCTTTCGCCAGGCGACTTGCAGTCGCCGCTCGGGCCCTAATAATAAAAAGAATCATCTAAAATTAAAAACAAACTCAAAAAAATATATATTTTATGTCCTAAACCCTTAAATCAATTCAAGAATTCTGCAAGTAATATCAAAGCTACATGGTACAATTATTAATCAATTACTACAAAAGAAAAAAGTATCCACAAAAATTCCTCCTAACCACATGTTTTATTTTTAATTTTATATTTCTCTGACTTTTATTTATGTGCAAATCAACCAATGTAACTTTTGATTAACCCAAGAATAATCTGATAACCAGCTGCAGTATGACTTCAGTGGAACCCAGCAACAAACTGTAAGTATGTGGTAAGTGGTTTTGGCCCATTAAAACCACAGCAAAACCTTGCAGAATGATACCAAATTGATTGAATTGGTAGATTCTGCAATTTCTGAAAGCAACATTTGGTTTCATGCTGTGCCTGCAACCATAATGATAAAGATTTTAAAAAATGCTGTGATGTAATTAATGCAAGAACAATTCACTGATGGAACCCAAGATGTTGTCTTACAAGTAGGTTCCTGTCTAAATTGGTATTATTAGTTGATTAGTGAAAAAAGCTCAATTGACTAGCGTGATGACTTTCTCTGATTGCTCTGCTTGGTTGGCCTGCTTGTCCTTGTTCTCTTTTCTTTCCAGGAAGTATCAAGCAGATCAAGGTCATCAGGCTGAATCAGTTCACCTGGGCTGGGGGTTGGCCCACCTTTATAAAACCAGCTGGCCTACTCAGTCTCTCTCTCTCTCTCTCTCTCTCTCTACCAGCAGCAGAACCCTGTTTCTTTGTTGTTATGAATTTTGAGTCGGTTCATGACACTAGCTACAACTTTCTCACACACAAGTCTATGTACAGAATATGGTACTTGATTGGCCATCTGTGTTAAGTAAAGTACTTCACTTTAAAAATCTGTCTCATTTCTGTGAATGTTTGTTGACAGACCTAGATAGTAACAGACAAGTCAGCAGAATGTCTACAGACTGACAGACAGGCAGGATGTGATGCAATCCTGTTTAGTTTAGCGGGGGCAGACTGTCAGCCTCGGGGCTGGAAGTGGATGACTGATCGTCCAATCACTGGAAGCGTTGCTGTCTATGCAACATTACTTTAGCCAATTGAGCGTCACCTTGTATTAATATGGCCATCAGTCTGCCTTGTAACAAATAACCCAGATGCACAACAACAGGAAGAGGCATCTGGTCAGACTCCTCCAAGGACATTAAGTGGTTTAAAACTCTAACTGTATCGTAAACATAATAACATTGTAAAATCACTTGTAAGTGGTGTATAGTTCCTACATTTATTCTGTAGAAATGTGTAATTCTATTGTAGGCACTTGGTATTTGTTATTATCTGTGTTCTTGGGTTCCAGTTAAGGCAAAATAATTGTCTATAATACAGTAGATGAGTTTCGCATTTACAAACAGTCAAGGATTTGTCTGCATTATTGAGATATAGAAAAGTCATTGGCACAATGTCATGATACTAATGATTATTTTGTATTTGCTGGAAACCTCATTCTGCTGTCCACAGCTCTGGAACACACACTGAGTCAGACTATTGTCAAAATATTCTACTTAGTTCAATGTTACTTGATAATGATACCTGTCGTGTTAACACAATTTAGCTAAAGTACATAATGTTCGTGCACTGTGTGGTGATCCCAGTAAACTAGCGTTTGGGGCTGAGGTAACAGGGCGTGTTTATAAAGTGTGAAAAGCAACACCCCCCTCTCCATATTTGGAAGGTTCTGGCTCCAAGTGGAAAAGATGGCAACGACCATAAGCTGTAACTCTAGGCTTCAATGAAACCAACAGGTGATGTGGCACTTTGGGCCAAAGCATTTAACCTGTGCCTTCCAAAACCTTTATAAGTCACTGCAAATGGATTTTGTGAAGTGAGGTTTTGTTTCACTTTAGGCACAACACCACTTGGTTTGGTGGCTTTGGTCAAAACTACTTCCTGAAGGTTAGGGAACACCTGTGGTTGTGCTTAAAAGAAACTAACATTGTATGTTGATTGGAAATAGGAAAATAAATGTGGTCACCCATGTTCAAGTCGCTAGAGGGCGCTGTCACTCGACAATAAACATATGTTGTTTTTTTGGATTTGGTGACAACAATTATCTCAGATTTCTTGGGGGAACAGTCCCTAAATAAAAAAAGTCCCATTACACTGATTATACCACAATTATAACTAAACTATTTTACTGTACATTATAATCCAAATGTAATTTAGACATGAATAATAATAATGATGTGGCCCTAACATAACTGTGCTATTAAGAAAAAATCTGGACATTTAACGAATGCTTGATATGATTAAAACATAATGATGATATTAGGATGTTCACAACCCCCGACCGACCCACCCACCCACCCACCCACCCGTTAGTCTGCGTTTGGTTTGTGTTATGTTTGCTCTGCAGCTATAAATAATGTTTTACCCATAATGAAATGAGATAGAACTGAAACTGGGCAGCGCTGGGGCAAGCCTCGGTGTGTGTGTGTGTGTGTTTGTGTGTTAGCCCTGGGTTAGTCATTAGTGTAGTGGTGCTAAATGGAAGGAGGAAGCTAGTAGATTGTGAAGCACATTAGCTCAAGAGCCGCTGGAGAAAAGAAGCAAACACACACACACACACACGCTGCATTTCCCTGGTTAGCTAATATCTAAGCGGTGAAGGTGTACCCCAGGGCAGCAGCACTTGCTGCAATGTTTTTACTGCTCTAGTGAACATTCACACACACACAAACACACACACACACACACACACACACACACACACACACACACACACACACACACACACACACACACCCCCATGAGTCTGACTGTGTGCATGCATATTTATTGTATTACTGGACAAACCTTCTTTTTCACAGTGTTGCACATGCACAGCACTGCCAATTCGTGATGGAATTCACACGCACACATATTTAGGTGGACAAAGAATGCACACACACGCATTCACACACACTCACACAGGCGCACACACACACACACACACACACACACACACACACACACACACACACACACACACACACACACACACACACACACACAGAGTAAACTAGGTCTCTGTGAGTCCAAGCTGGAATCAGTGATGAGGATCCAAGTTTAAACCTCATTAACTAACAGAAACCCTGGAGAGAGAGAGAGAGAGAGAGAGAGGATGAGAGATTGAGGGAGTGATAACTGTTGTGATGAAGAAGGTGAATTCGGAGCTAAAGAAAGAAAGAAAGAACGAAAGACAAAGCAAAAGAGACACTTGAGAAATACAGTTTAATTTAATTTGGAGCAAACGCTCCATGAAAACACCCTTACTCTTTTAATCATTCTTTAGCTGCCACTAACAGAACAAGGAAATGAGGAACATTGCCAGAAACATTTGGTCTTGTATTAAGCTAAAAAAACACTACTTCTACTTATGCACTGTACATGTCATTCAAAAGAGCTATATCATTTTTAATTACATGCTTTTCCTGTTATGACAAATCATGATGAAATATTTTAGATTGGCGTTATGTGAAAAGGGTCACTAAATTTACCTCTGCAGTTCACCTCAGCTCTACCAACATTTTAGCATCTTTCAGCTGATTGTTTTTTTTAATGCCCTGCAACTTTTCAATCAATCAATCAATCAATCAATAAGTAATAATAAGTAATCTCAAGGCACTTTACACATAGAGCAGGTTCTAGACTGTACTCTTTAAGTTAATTTAATTTAAAGAGACCCAACGTTGCCACATGAGCAGCACTTGGTGACAGTGGTAAGGAAAAACTCCCTGTTAACGGGAAGAAACCTCAGGCAGAAATGGGCTCTAAGTGGGCCTTGAATGGTTTTCTGTTTTTTTGGTTCAGTGTCATCAGTCTCATTAATCTTGTTTCCATGACTGACTGGCGATATGCACAAAACCTCTTGGTTAAGTCCAGGGAAAGATAATAGTTTGGGTTAAAATGACCACTTTGTTAAGGATAGAGAAACATGTAGTTTGGGTTAAAGTTACTATTCCCTTAAAGTTAGGCCACCTTTCGTTGTCATGGCTACAATAATAACCATGAGGTTAAGGTTAGGGGGCAAAGGATTCAGGAGTACACACTCCAATCGGATGTGTTGTCTGCTGGAAGTGTATAAGCAAAAACTTATCATTGATGTTACAGTTTGTCCTACTGTCCCCAAGAGGGTAAAAATAAAATAAGGTTATAAAAAAACACTGTATGAGACTTTAGGTGGATGGGTGAAAATGTGTCATTAAACCAACTACATCTCGACAACAACATTCCACTAATGTGAACGTGTCTGTCTGCGTGTGTGTTTGTATGTACCCTGAAAAAAGAATAAGAGGAGGCGGAAGATTAGAAGGCATGACAAGGAGGAGGAAAAAACATGGGGATGAAGTGGGAGAGCGGAGATGAGTACTCAGATTGGAGGCAGCAGGAGAAGAGGAGGTGGAGAGTGAGAGATTGGAAGCAAGACAAATATTAGCTCTCTCTCTCTATCATGTGTCAGCCATATTTCCTTCACCACTGCGTGTGTTGACATTGTGTTTCTTCTGTGCGTGTGAGACAAGCATCGGGTCAACACCTGTTTTGTTGAGTTTTCACAAAAGCCGAAGTCTGTGTGTGGGTGTTTGCGAGTGTGTGTGTGTGTGTGTATGTGTGTGTTAACAGAGGAACATCTTATATTGTGAGAAGGCAGGACAGAGTATGCTCGTCTTGGGACATCGTAAGGGTAATTAGGATATCCATCTTTGCTACTCAGTGCAATATGTTAGGTGTTGTATACTCTTTATGTTGAGGGGAATATCCATTTCAGTATGCAAGGGCAAGGGTGCCAAAACTCAGAAGAAGTCTATTTGTATTGCTACTTGAAGATTTGGGGTTCAGCAGAAGGTCAGTGACAACCTTGGACCTTATTGCTGTGAGGTGGGTTCATATCAGACTCTATCTGGTTGTATGTTTGCAACCTCCTCTTGACTAATGTGAGCTGGGCTCCAATCCCATAATACACTGGTATGACATTTGGACAGGTTCTCCTGATCTCATTATGACCCCTCTAACTTCATAGATTTTAAAGTGATTTTGTTTCTGATTTGAATAACAGTTATCTAAATCCCTCCCGTGAGCAATGATTGTCCAATCATAACTCACCAACCATAACGAGGCACGACAGGTTTGGTAGTAAAGCATTGGATTTCGTCATATATCAAAGTAATTTACATGGAGTCCATAGGCTATAGTAAAAAAGATACTCAGCAAGAACAATTCTTCTTTATTTCCATGTGTTCTACATGGATCATCAGCTGGTGAGGATACTGCCATTTACCTGGAACATGTAGCTTTAGCCTCAGTCTTTCAGCAAGATATCTGTATTATTTAAAACTCATTTTAAGGGAGTAAGCTTAAATGATAGCTGGTTGTTCACGATGGCAAAATTGGCGGTCGCCAGCTAGAAATTGGAAGCCTGCTTCTGTCTACCTGTCTGAAATCAAAGACCTACTGTTATAAAGAATTTTGATTGTAAATCTGCAGCCATTATTCTAAACTGAAGTTCTGAACTTGAAGCTATTTTTTGGTGAAACCCAATCATTGTAATGCACCCTAAAAACATTTAAATGGCACGTGTGTTCAATGTCAGACTATAAATATGAGGTGAGATTGAAGCAGTACACTGTAAATCAGCCATGTCCAAACTATTCCATAAAGGGCTGTGTGCCCGCAGGTTTTCGTTCCAACCGATCAAGAGCACACGATTCGACCAATCAACTGTCTGAAGATTGAGATCAGTTGATTCAATGAGTCAAGCCTGATGTGCTCCTGATTGGTTAGAATGAAAACCTGTAGCACATGGCCCTTTATGGAATAGTTTGGACACCTCTGTTGTAAATGAAAAAAATGGAGTAACTGTTCATTGGTGGTTGAAGAGCTTCTCAAAATGGAAAAAACTAACCATATATATAAAATTGAATATTCTAAAAAAGAACTCTACATGTTATCTTATTTGATGCCCCACTGTTATACTCAATAACACAAATTTAATACTACAGACATGCTTTTCTGTAGGATGCTCTGTAGAACGTTCGACATATGCCACATGGAACCCTTGTTGTTGTCTTCAGACTGTTGTCATACTATTTTAGGGGCCAGCAGAATCTTTCTGGGTGGCCTGACACTTGATAGAACCTGCCTGGCTGAGCATTTTTCCAGCCATCTGAGTGTGTGCTTTCAAAAGAGTAAAGATCAGGAGATCAGAGAGGCCCGGGCTGCCACCTTATGAGCATCGTGACAGTTTTATTGTTACGGGGTGTGGAAGTCAGACAGGAAGGAGGTACAGGAGACCGAACTTAACCCAAAGAAAACACCAAAAAACACCATTAGAGGAGAGAATAAAAGAGAAATGGTTGACAGGGTATGGTTTGGTTGGAGCTTCAATAGAGATGCTATCAGTTTCAGACTGAGCCTGGCTAACAGTGTCTGAGCAAACGTTTACAAGGACAGGAAAAGTATGAGAGGATTGACAGAGGTGACAATGGGGGGGGGGGAGAGAGAGAGAGAGTAAGGAGAGAAAGAGTATTAACAGAAACAATAATTGTCAGTTTTTTTCTTCTTTTGTTCATAGGTTAAACAAGAAAATGGAAAGAAAAAGGAAAAGAGATAAATTGAGAAAAGACGGGAAAGAAAATGCAGACAAGCTTTAAACTAACCCGGGGGGGGCAAAGAGAGAGATGGATGATGGAGGGAGGAAGGATGAGACTGAGATGAAGAGAAGGAGGAGGAGGGCCGTACAGACAAAAAACAAGGGAAAGAGAGAGAGAGAGAGAGAGAGAGAGAGGAATGAGTGATTGAAGTGGATGAAGTGGAGAGATAACAGTGACAGAGGTACCAACGGAAAAACACTCCATTTATTATAAGACAGACAGAGGGATGGAAAAACCAACAAGGAGGAGAGGTGAGGGAGAGGCAAACAAAAAAAGAGAGATGAGACAAACAAAATTCCACCAAGTCTTTGTCCCTCACTTTGGCCCTAAAACAGGAATGGAGATCGGCTTTGTGCTGCTGAATGCAAGAACTCGACACAATAACGTTAAAGAAAAATAAAAGAGAATTTTAAATGACTTTTAAATGATTTTAAAACATCTGGTGACATCGTATGTGCACATATTTCTAAATGACCATTGCACCTTGTTAATAACAAACTGAGAAACAACCTTTACAAAAAGTTACCTTTAAGAAGATTGACGGGTACTTGACACTTTGCAGTCCTTCTTCTTATTTAGAGTTTCTTTTCTGGAGCTCTCAGCTGTCAGGGAAACCACTGCTTGTGTTTGGCTGTCTTAGGGCCGGATTTACTAAGATCCCAAATAAAGGGTACCAAATTGCGTGCACGGTGCAATAGATTGTGCGTTTAGTTTGTGTGCGTTTTGCAGGTGATCTACTAAGAATAACTGTGTAAATGAAAACAGGTGCAACAGGGTGGAGACAGCAGTATTTAAATGAGGGTTTTGTGTCTTTATGGAGAGTTTGGACGAGCAGAAAGCTGCAAGCGCAAAATGAAATGTGATCAGGTTCTAGTGGAAGAGGTTAACTAATATATTGAGTTATAACAAAAACAAATATTACCAGAAAAAAACACATATGGGAGATTATTAGTGATAAAGTCAATGCTGTTATTAAAAACAAAAATATTCCACTCCAAAAATATTAACACAGGTGGAAAAACTCCGTCCTGTGTGTATTCTGTCATTGTGTCTCCGTCTCCTCGTCTCCATAGTAACAGCAGGTTAATACCTGTCCTTCAAAGGTATTATTTATAGACGCAGTTACCGTCAGCAAAATTACCTTCAGGTTTGGTAAATCACAATGTGTGTGCTAAATAACATATTTACATTTTCTCCTTCCTGTATTTTGCACACTGGGGTTGAAACGTCTCATATTACATTCATTACGGTAAACGTACTAAATGGACAGAGTGTATTATCTTGCACAGTTGAAAGACGCAAACCTCAGTGCGCTGCGTTAGTAGATCAGCTTGCACATTTTTAGCGGGTGATGTCAAGTTTACACACGTTTTTGTCACATGCAAACCTTTAGTAAATCAGGCCCATAATGTGATCTTTTATATAGACATTTCCACCGTGTTTGACCGAAAATATACTCTTGCTCGTGAAGAACGCATTTTCATTGCTGGGTAGTTGCTAGACATATAAATTTATAATTATTATTAACTCTGTCTATGGGTTAAATGGATGGGATTTTTACCAAACTAGGGTCGCCTTAAATAGCTCTGATCATTTGCAACCACTATAGACAAAAATAACACTTGCAACCATGATAATGATGGTGTTAAAATGCCCAAAACTTCCACTGATTAAAAACTAGATTTAAAAGTAGAATCTGCACTACTGGGGACCTGAGTCACTCACATTCAGGAACTTTGTGTGAGAGAATTGAAAATCCAAAATCCCTACCTATCATAATTATTTTACTTCATTTTTTCATGATGATTTGGACGAAACTCATTAATGTGGTACTGGCGTTGTCCTTACATCTTACATCACTTCTTCATTAGATGTGTTGAAACTGTCTGCTGAGCACAAGTGAGCACAAATGAATGTCCTCCAAGTAACATTTAAAAAAGAGAAAAAAAAGATAATAATTTAGAAAACAGGTGCACAAATGTTTTCTCTCTACTGTATTTGTATACATCATGGAATGACATCAGACTATTTATATGTGTGAGTTTATATGGATCAATAAGATTGATTGGAAGCCTTAAATATTGTTTATTTTTCACCATAGGCTTTAATCAATACTAGAAACAAACAGCCACTGCCAACCAGTGTAGTATTATTCTTCTCTGATTCTTTCTCATCACTGAACTTTGGCATTTTCAACCTTTTACATTTTAAAACTCAGTCATAATAGAGAAAGTAACACACGCACACACACACACAAGCACACACAAACACGCACACGCACACACACACACACACACACACACACACACACACACACACAGAGAGAACTGTTTTACAGCCTGCCATCATGGTGTATTGTCCAAACAGCAGGTTGTGTTTTGGACGGCTTACTTGCTAGCTGGAGGGAGACAAATTAACACACACACACACACACACACACACACACACACACACACACACACACACACACACACACACACACACACACACACACACACACACACACACACACACACACACACACACACACACACAGAGTACTTCATCACTGCCTGCGGGATGAAAGCTACATCTGCTAAGCCTGCATGTGTGTGTATAAATGTCTCCATGTAATTCGATTTTTTTCCTCTCCATAAACTTGTCTGTGTGTCTCTCTCTGTCTGTGTCTCTTTCCTGCCGGTACAGCACATCAGTTCAGTCTCAAGGCAAAAAAAACAAAACAACAAAAGAGATGAAATATCTTATTTTGAAGTTTTTAACAGTAGATAACAAATCTTTGAAGATTTCTTATTTGTTATTGAAGATACAACATGGGGTTTGTTTTTTTTATTTTGACATTTAATAATTGAAACCATTCAACACAACATTTCAAACCAATTAAGTACAAAAAGTGCACTGTAAAAAATGATAAGCAATTTAACTGTACACTACAGCACAGTATTTAAATATTATTTTTATGAAGACCACAAGAAGGAGAAGAAGCCAAAGAAAAAGACTACTACTTTATCTTTGTTTGTAATCTGATTACTCACAGGACAAATGAGAGAAAGTGAGACAAAGATCAGAGAGCATCTCTGAAGTTTTATCTTCATGTTGCCTCAAGAACTTTAACTAGAAACACCTGGATGACCTGAAAATGACCTGAATATGACCCATCCTGATTTATGCTAATCCTTCTCATTAGATGATATTTATCTGGCAGATGCTTCAATCTAAAGGAAGTTCCAACAAGTCAAACTCAATGGGAGCAGTAACTACACCTGGAAGTGTAAGCCTCCCAAATAAACCAACCATAGTTTTTAAAAGAGCACTATGTGGTGTCAATGTGTCGTCTGAAAATGTGTTTTTTCTGAAAATGGACAGTGGCTGTACTGTCCTGACTTTAGTGAGTTCTCCAAATTAAATGACACAATCTGTTGTTTGTTCATGCACTTCAAAAGGACACATGATGGTTACAGTGGCAATCATCTACATGTGGTACCTAACTTTCTATGTACTATACTATAAGTATTTAGCTTGCAAACTACCTGCAAAGACATAAAACATATAGAATCTTACTGTATCAGCTCTATTGAACACTGGTACTGAATGCTGAGGAGAGAGTGGTTGTAACAGAAAGTGTAGTGTTTCACTTTAAACACCTGGATGGATGACCTCACTTCAACTGACCTTTGACCTTTTATGACCTCGGGCAGGTGACCTCAGACAGGTAATGATCAGAGACACTCAGATTTCAAAGGAACAATGTCCTTAGAAGTTTTTTTTTTTTTTTTTTTTACAGTGTATTGTCCCTGAAGCTGCACCTGCTACGACCTTTGCATGGAAAAACCTGAAAGTAATTTGTTCACTTGGATTTTAACACTAAGTGACTCCTCTTTAACCTTTTTCCCTCCACCTAGGATCTTCTCATCCTTTGATCCCCTGCTCCTTCATCCCTTCATCCTGGAAAGGTTGCCATGGTAACATTGTCTTTCTCTGTCCTTTAGATAAAGCAGCGCAGGAAAAAAAGCTAGACCTGTTAGAATAGAAAAGAGAAGATTTCATCATCACCATCACCATCATCATCATCATCATCATCATCATCATCAACTCAACTGCATTTGAAGAACCAAGTTTGATCTTTGACCCTGACAGAATGTTCTTCTTCATATTAGCAAAACACACAAAGTAACAAAGGAACACACTTACTTTATAGATTCTATTTATATCTATATCTTTACCTTTACTTCATCGTATTCTTCCTCTCTTACTGTGTCATCACTTCACCTCTCTCTCTCTCTCTCTCTCTCATTCTCCCTCTCTCTCTCTTATATCTTGCCTATATATCAGACAGGAGATGGACCACCTCTTAGCCAATCAGGCCAAACCATGATTGATGTCGCCATTAATTAAGCAGGGTTTTCTTTTATTTCCAAAAGGCCCATCTCGCCGCACAGCCAGTCTAATGACAATTACAATTTGTTCATTAATAGATGGCTTTCCTCCTCCACTTTGATGGGTTAGATTATGGAAGAAAGAAAAAAGAAAAAGTGCCTGGCTACAAAGTAAAAGGTGACAGCAGGAGTGTTCTACAGAGGAAATGTTTGAGGAGGGACTTTGTGTTTTAACCTTTAATAAAAGTGAATGACCATCCCAGAGTTCAGACACACACAACTTGTTATGCTACCAATATTTGGCCATTGTTCATATTGTAATATTCACTGTTTTTAATATCTAACATAGCAATATCTCATGTTGTTTTATTAGACAAGCATTACATTAATTAAACACATAGGGATTTGTAAGGGATAACGCTATGGAATAATACATACATATACAAAATATAATAATAATAATACAAAGAATGTTGTATCTGACTTTTGTGCTAAGAATAATTTTTTCATAATTTTTCGGAAGACATTGCTAATAATGCCATAAACAAAGCCAACTCAGTCTCTATCTCTTGTTTGAATTTGGGGAAAGCTGATGTTTACCGTTAGCTAACATGCTAGACAGCTACTTTGCCAATGTCAGTTACATACCTAACATTTATGCTTTGTTTCATTTACCTCAGAAGTTGCAAGTTGGAGTTGGGAATGACATCACATCTGAGTTAGAATCGTTCCAGTTTAGAAATCAGAAAGCCAGTTTTAGCCAGGTTAGCCACTGATAGCAATAAAAAAACACATTTTGCTGGCAGCCATCTTTGATTTCAACGTGTTATGAGGTTCATCAGACTTTCAGCGTCAGAAATCCGACTTCAGGGGGGCATTCCAGTTGAAATTTCTGACCGGGAACGCGGAAATTCCGACGTTGAGTACAACTGGAACGCACCATTATTAGCAAGAATAACATGTTCTACTATTAGTTATTAGTAGTTGGGTAGCTATCTGATAGCAGCTTAGATTTAGCATCAGATCTTATTGTGATGCTAACTCTATAAGCTGCTAACTGTCCTGTGTCTGTTTGAGCTTGTGTACTGTTCCAGACGTACAATTATGACACAGAAAGTGATGACACTGTTATACAGGCAAAAAGTAGCAAAATTGCAAAGTGTAAATCTGTGTTCACACATGATTATATATATTAATTCACGTTTTCTTTTGTAAGGATTGGTACTTTCTCATTTAAAAGGCGCAAAGATAAATCAAGAATGTTCTAATCCCGCCTTAAATTTCAGGTTTGCTGGACTTGTTACTTTGTGTCCAAAGAAAGGTCCTCCAAGTTTCATAAAAGCCATTAAAACTCTCCATTAAAATGTGGCTCATAATAAGAATTAGAACTCTTTGAAGACATTAACCTGAACTGACTGCTTTATTTAAATAAAATAGTTCCAGTTGCTCGCAGGCAGCCCTGGCTGATGTTTAGCTCAGACTTAGAAATGAAACTGCCTGTCACGGTTTGGTAGTCCGGTGTACACTGAGCTCTGGCTGAGAGCCTGTTAATAGGTTAATATGCTATTTATTAAGTGTGTTTGAAGTTAGAGTCTGTTTGAGCCTCAGTAAAGTACAGTCTGCTGTGTTTGTCTCTTTACCAGCTTATATTAGGTCTTATACATACAAAGGATTGAAACACACACACACACACACACACACACACACACACACACACACACGCTTTTCAACAGAACCATTGTCTCTTATTTATTATTTTATGATGTTTTTTTTTAATTTTTATGTCTTTTATTATTATATATATTATATATATATATTATTATTATTATTATTATTATTATTATTATTATTGTTATTATTATTATTATTATTATCATATAATTATTGTTGTCAATAAAATATTGTCATAATTATTACAGGCTACTGTCTGTTAAAACCATCAATTGAATGTCTTTGGTTTGAGTTTCCAGGACACAATGTTTCACATTCAAAATCCAAGTGATCAATATTTAAAATATTGTTTTCAAGTTGCTCAGATTAAAGTATTAAATTCATTTTTTAAGATTTATAATTCAAGTTGATTCAATAAATCAAATTGATCAAATTCCAGACACCAGACTTTTAGATAAAAAAAAAAAAATCAAACTTGAAGCTCCTGGATACCAAAGATAAGCAGCTGAGCCTAAATAGAAACAAACATACAGACTCTGTGATATCCAACCACTTACTTTCTTAAGTCATATGATCCAAGAAAGAGTTTTAAATGACCCTTTTTAATTATAAATATCTAATATAATGGGTTTTACAAGACATTATCTTAATTGTTTAATGTGTTTTTCTCTTTCACTTGTGATGTACAGTATTTTTCATCTCATCCAAAACAATCAACATAATGATAAAAATAATATGAAAACAACCAACTTTGAGGTTAAATTCTTTTTTAGGAATATGATTATTAAAATGTACTATATTTATTTTCTTGAATAAACATGAAAAAAATATTACTTCCTAAATTAAAATTCCCATGCTATTATTGTTAACACAATCCATCAATTATAGTTGAAAAAATATTGAAATCTAAAATGTACATTGTATAAAATGTATTGCAATACTTATCATTTTAGTAGTAATAATATAACTGATATCATACTATATTAATAATATAACCTTAAATTATTACATTAAATTATAAAAGTGTTAATTACTTGAAGGCTATACAATATTCTTAGAATACAGAATACAGGGATTGCAATATACAAATAATTATTATTATTATTAGTAGTAGTACATGTAAAAGAAAAAAAAGGAACAATTTAATCTTTAATATAGTCTGGAAAAATTCGGAACTGTAAAGAATAAAGGAGTTGAAGGCCAACGCTCACACTCTGCTTTCAGCTTGTCCTCTGACCACTTGGAGGCGCTCTGACATCACACATCTTTTCACTATCTTCTACTCCCGCCCCCCCCCCTCCCCCTCCCTCCCATTGCATTCCTCCCCTACTCCTTACCCACTCCTATCTATCTATCTATCTATCTATCTATCTATCTATCTATCTATCTATCTATCTATCTATCTATCTATCTATCTATCTATCTATCTATCTATCTATCTATCTATCTATCTATCTATCTATCTATCTATCTATCTATCTATCTTATATTGAAGGAGTATCAAACACATGTATTATATAACAACATAAATCTGTGTGTGTGTGTGTGTGTGTGTGTGTGTGTGTGTGTGTGTGTGTGCTTGTGTGTGTGCGTGTGTGTTTGAATCATTGTAATGAATACAACAGCAGCAGTGGACTTTCTAACAGGATCAATGTAACATGTTAAATACCAAACTATAAAAAAAAGTTTCAAGTGAGCCGCAGTTAAACCCTTCAGCTCAGTTCCGTCTGCAGATTTAGCTCCTCTGCGTTCTGTTCAACAGCCCCTGCGTTGACCTTTGACCTCCCAGGTGACAGTGTATGGCTCTGGTAACAGCTCAAAGCTCCCACAGCTTCACAGCAATACTTCAAACACTGACCCAAAACACTTTAACTTGGACTGCAGATCTCTACAGTATGGCACTACTGAAAGAAAACACTTTAACAATAAGACATCAGCTGTTTATTGAGCTGACTATTAGTATAAACATGACTGAACATGATTATTAAAACATAATGGTACAATACTGGTTAATCTAGATGATATTTGTCCATTAGATGATTCTCTTACTTTACTTAAAGGGACACAACTATAGTAGCAAATATAGTAGTAAATATGGAAGTAATTATACGCTATTTTTTATCTTACATTTTATTTCCACATGCTTTTGATTATACGATGTAGCAATCTCAAGTGGCTTTATTATTATATAATTATCTATTATAGTTATACAGGAACTATGTACTGCCAATAAAGTAGTAGTCACTAGTTTAAATATGAAAGCTTGAGTACTGTAATTGTTATAACTCTTTTATAAATATTTATATATTTTTTATTTATATGTTTTTTTATAATATATTTATAATTTGTAACTTAGTACTAAGGTACTACCAAGTCACTAGTTAAACCATTTGTACTTGAGTACTGTAATAGTCATTTGTAATTATATTTTTTTATATATTTTATTTGTTTATTTTTTATATTTTATATTTTTATCATTTGTAATTGTAAGTGTAATTTTGAGATAATTTGAAGTACTTTTAATTGAATTTACTTTTACTGTTTATGTACTTGTCCATGTTTTTGCTACTTATACTTCCACTCCACTAGGTTTTAGAGGGAAATATTACACTTACTCTACATGTATCATATATCATATCATATTATTAGAGTTACTTATTACTTTGCTGATTAAGATTTACATATAAAACACAAGATCATCTTTAAAACATTGTGTTTATTATGGTATGTCTTCTTCTCTCTGTTGTGTCAAATTGTTACTTTAAATGATCCAAGTGAAAGCAATCCAATATTGAACTATTCCTTCACCACACAGACACATACTACACATACTACACAGTTATGATATGAATTGTCTGTATAAATTTGTACAGTGAATAATAAGCAACATATATTTTTGAGCAGAGGGAGCCTTTAAATGATAAAAAAGGCACATAACAATAACAATCAAATGAAAATGCTGATTACCAGATAATTCATCAGTAATAATTATCCAATAGTTAACATTCATTTTGATATTATAACTTGTTATTGTTCATTTTGAATGCATAGTGCACTATTAGGATTCATTCATGAATTATTAGTAGCCATGGCAACTTTCTAAAAACAATAAAGTATATAGTATAAAAAAAACAGATATATAGAAGCTTCATCTGCAGTGCTTTATTTTACAGGTCCTGTCATTTCTTAATGAAGGTTTCTGGACAAAAGTCAATGACGATGTTCAGAACCAGAACACATCCACTGGTTTGAGATTCATGAAAGAGCAGTAAAGCAGAGTCTATAAGTGGCAGTTGATTTTAATTAATTTTCATGATTAATAAATGAAAACACAACTTTAATTGTTGGAATTTCAATGCTTCATATGTGTTATAATATTATGCTGCCTGTCATTGACAACTACACAGAAAGACACATTTTTCATATTGTTTCGGCTGATTCTTCTACTAATTGATTTGAATGATTTGAAAGTGTTCCAAATTGTGCACATTTTCCCTGTAGTTCATGCTTAATTACCATCATCCTTCCAAATAAAAGACACTTTATACTCACTTTATTTGTAGGACCTTATTAAGAAACTATGGGACCTGTAAAATAAAGTGCTACCTAAGTGATTGTAAAAGTTACGTGCAATATTATTTTAAGCGCCAAGATAATTAGTGTACACACTATTATTTACACTGTAAACATAGTATACATACAAGCATAGTAATATGTATAATCCTGATTCCTACAATTGAGGGAACTGTTTTTTTCACAATTTTACAATTAAAAATGTACACATGGTATGTTTCACAGGCTAAATCTTCTATTTCTAAATGTATTTTAGATATATTCAACTCTATCACCTATTTAACAGCTGAAAAAACCTATTTAATATTATTTTATTGACTTGATACTTAATAACATTTGCATTGTATTAGTAATGCTTATAAACCTGGTTTTCAACACTACAGAAAATGACATTACTTGTATTTGGGGTCTTAGTGACCACATCTATAAAACCTGGTTAAATACAATGGATTTTTATATGCTGTATATCTCTGATTGGTGTTGAGAGTACTTTTAATTTATGTTCATAAGAAGTCAAACAGGGAATTTCTTGCCGCGTCTCAAATCATTTTATACATACTGTTCTATATTTACCCCCCTGCTATTTCATTGGAGTGAAATTTACACCCTATAATACCCTCAGAAATGCCCACAATTGAATGATAAAAGCAGCGCCCATGGCAACGACAGTATTTTCTCCGTTCACCACAAACACCATTTCTACCAAACAGCATCGCTCTACATTTTATAGATGTGAATTACTGTTGTGGGACTGATAGCTGTCAGTGATGACGGAAAAATGATGATGATACATTACTGCCTGAAATCTTTATTTACTGCTCACCTCGAGTCAGCTGCTCTACGTGGAGCTTATGAATGACTTTTTGGTAAATAAAAGGAATATACTGTATATTTGTTCATGTGTAGTTTCATATAACATATAAAACATGAAATATGATCTGGTTTGGTGTATGAAATATATGTTTAAAAAAAAAAAATCCAAATAAGTACAAAAATTGTTGTGGCTCCTGTTACAATTGAGTAAAAGTGAACAATATCATAATTCCGAGCAGTGGAGGTAGTAAAGGTAAGAGGTCATAATAGTTTTGGCTCATCTGTAACACTATTTGTGTGTAACTCTGTGTGTGTTTGTTTATGTGTGTGTGTGTGGATTTATATCTCTTGTAGCAGCCTCTCAGAGCAGCGGCGGCATCTCCAAAACAATTTACAGCCGACACGTTTATAGTCTTCCGTCGTAAAAGCAGCAGACTGATTCTCTCTCTCTCTCTCTCTCTCTCTCTCTCTCTCTCTCTCTCTCTCTCTCTCTCTCTCTCTCTCTCTCTCTCTCTCTCTCTCTCTCTCTCTCTCTCTCTCTCTCTCTCTCTGTCATATTCAGCGGCGTACGCTCCATTAAAAAACTCAGCTTCCGTATTTTAGTGTGTTTTAAGCTGGGGGCATATTTCTGGATGTTCCTGGCAGTTTGGACCCCCGGGGGCCTTTAGGGATCCCAAAATATTTGAAGAGGCATAAAAATCGCATGCGTCCATAATGTAAACCAATACAGAATATGGTTAATACCATTAGGATGAATCATACACACGCCTATAATACAAGCCGTTATAGAGCGTGGTCAGATAAATAATAACTACAAGGATTGGAGTGATATGGGCTCAGATGATGCTTACACTGATATCTTGGATTGGAGCTGACACTTATGAGTATTTTCTTGTCAAAATATTAAGTGTTTGATATAGAATTTGTACCTTTTTTTTTTTTTTTACTATGGATAATCATCTTCTGTCAGTTTTTCAAAGAGCAATGGAACAATATCCTCAATCACATCAATCAAAAAGTGAATGCTAATAATCAGTTACTTTATAAAAGACACATGCTCTACTCTCAGCCAATCAGCCAGCAAGATTTCATACACCAGTCAGAATCTAGAAGCCTGATATGACCCAGTTTTTCAAGACAGGTAGTTTTGCTATAACTGATAAGAAATCAATTAATACTTTGGCCCAAAGATAACAAATTCAATAGATAAGGGGTTTACTGAGACATGAGGGGAGGAAAAATGGTGGAAAAAAGACACATGGAGGACAGTAGAGAAGGAGGATGAGAGTAGTTATGTACTGTATGTATAGTACAAGTGTGTGTTTGTGTGTGTGTCTGATAACTTTTGACCTTTGACCCTCTTATAATCCACCCACCTACACGCTCTCGCAGATGCACGCGCACACACACACGCACGCGCGCACACACACACATATGCACACAAACACACAGCAGACAGACAGACAGAGTGTGTGAGAGGGATGGAGAC